>NC_060188.1:12102545-12356879 GCF_021184085.1 Oncorhynchus gorbuscha | reverse complement strand
AGAGTCTTGGTGCTTCTAAACTTCTTCAATTTAAGAATGATGGAAGCCACTGTGTTTTTGGGGGCCTTTAATGCTGCAGACATTTTTTGGTACCCTTTCCCAGATCTGTGCCTCGACACAATCCTGTCTCGGAGCTCTACGGACAATTCCTTCGACCTCATGGATTGGTTTTTGCTCTGCACCGTCAACTGTGGGACCTTTATGTAGACAGGTGTGAGCCTTTCCAAATCATGTCCAATCAATTGAATTTACGACAGGTGGAAACCAATCAAGTTGTAGAAACATCTCAAGGTTGATCAATGGAAACATAATGCATCTGAGCTCAATTTCGATTTTCTTTGTAAAGGGTCTGAATATGTATGTAAATTGCCTACATTTTCTAAAATGTGTCATTATGGTGTATTGTGTGTAGATTGATTCATTTATTTGATTTGAACCATTTTAGAATAAGGCTGTAAAAAAATGTGGGAAAGGTCAAGGGGTCTGAATGCTTTCCGAAGGCACTGTATATAGAGTAATAACTATGTACTTTTGGGGTATGCAGAACAGTCTAACAGTCTAACTGTGTGTCTGCATCTGGGTCTGTGTCTGTGATGCAGGGCTACCTGGAGGAGCTGGTGCGTCTGCGGGAGTCCCAGCTGAAGAACGTGGAGACGGAGAACAAGAAGCTGAGTGTCAGGCTGGAGGAGCTCAGAGTCCAGAGCCTGCAGGAGAAGAAGGAGCTGGAGTCCATCGTACTGGAGCTGCAGGCACAACTGTGAGAGCAGTATACAAATGCACACACACTGGTATACATGATGGAGACACATAAAACATCATAAACAGACACACACATGCAGTACATCACATATCAGATGGTGTTAAGAGTTAATCACAAGCGTGTTCCTTCCAGCACTGCCCTCATCCCCTGTGATTCCTCCCACCTGACTAAGGATCTGTCCATCCCTCTGGTCAACCAGTGGCCCTCCATACGAGGCTACAACAACCAGGGGGACGTCAAGCTCTTCCGCAGGTATATCTACTGAATGAGTGTGTTTATATGTGCATATGTGTGATTTTGTGATACTGTACATTTAAAGCTGCAATATGTCACTTTTTGGGCGACCCAACCAAATTCACATAGAAATGGGTGATATAGACATGTCATTCTCATTGAAAAGTATAAGAAGTGTATATCTGTTCTATGTGTGGTATTTCTATGCTTCCCGTTCTTACGTTTCATTTTTGCATCTTTTACTTTCGGTTTTGTACAGCATTTTCAAACAGCTGGTTTTGGTTATGTAAAATATATTTCACAGCGGTTTGGATGGTACAATGATTCTCTACACTATACTTACTTGTTTTGTCAGATAAACAAAAATTAGGCAAACTATTATAATTTTAGCAAACAGGAAATGTCGAAGCGATTTCTACACAGGTGTTATTGTAACAGTATTTCATGATGTCACTCATCCCTTCAGGAGAAGCTTCCACAGTTTGGAGCAGCTCTCAGCTGACGTCAGTCTGAACTCTGATTCCCAGAAGACCGATGGGCAACAGAACGGAGATACAGGTCGGTGCTCAACAGATAAATGTACATTATACAAACACATTTGTAGACACACAGCAATGCATACTGATGCTGCAGAAATATGTGAACCGAGTCACCCACTGTCATACATGCATCAACACAAAACCACACAGAAACAGAAACCCACTTAGAAGAATGCATCCACATGTCCTCACAAGCGCACATACAAAGGCATGTTTGAACAGTGTCTATGGTGTATTTTATGTGGGTGTTTAAGTTATGCTGGTAGCCAACGTGTGCTTTAGGGACAGAGTTTTATTGTGTTTTGTCTATTCTCTCCTCTGTAGGAAAAGACTACACCCCTTCTATGCTGGGTCTCTGTGGCTCTCTGGCCTCTCTCCCCAGCTGCAAGTCCATGTCCAGCCTCAAGTCCAGTGAGTGTCTGGTCAACATCAGCATGGAACCCAGCCCTGCACTCTCCCCCAGCTAGGGGGCGCCATGCCAACAGAGCTCTGTCTGCCCAGCGCAAAGCCAACAACACCCGCCTGCCTCAACCTGGAGACACTCAATAGATCTTGAACATCTACCTACCTACATACTGTCACTATTAACACAGTTACCAACAAAACCCTTTTTCAACCAAACCCTTCTCCCACCAAATCCACCCACTGCTTCATGTCTGCAAAGAATAGAGGGGGAAAAGCTCTTCAATATTTCTGGATTTTTGTGTGGATTGAATTAAAGTTATAATGAAACTAAAAGGATCCTAGTTCTTCTGTGCCCCTCCTTGCCCACACCCTCCCTCATATCCTCACACTGTCCATCCTGCTCTTTCACTGTTGTGTGTGTGAATTCCTATGTCAAAATGTTGGCCTGTATTTAATGACTTTTGGACACATCTAACTATCGTAATTCAAAGATACAAAACTATCCAAAAGCATATATTTATTGATCTATTTAAATTCTCCTCTCCTCTAGATCTCCTTATCCATTACTTTCTCTGCACCTGACCCATCTGGTCATTGTACTGTCTGTGTGTCAGTCTGTCCCGGCCCTGCCTCAGCCTGTCAAAATGACAGACAAACTGGAATGACGCACTTGCGATTAAGTCAGAACACTTGGAGGAGAAGTCTGAACTGAATTCTAACAAAAACATCAGCTATTCTTAGGTATTTGTGAGTGGATGCAGGTTGAGTGTTGCTAACATAGTGGCTAGATGTGTATTTGATGCATGTGTCTGAATGATATTGGCATTGTTCCTCCATTGTACTGGGTTTTGGATGGCCTGAATCTCCAGATCACTGACCTGTTTGAGTAATCAGACATTACTGTTTCAGTATGTGTTCATGTGTGCAGCAATTGGTTACGTCTGTCTATCAACAGTTTTGTTGTCACTTTGCTTTTTATATTTTGTTGATGAATCTGATTTTATAAATCAAGTGTTCTGTTATTTTTACACATGCATATTTGGTTATTTTTGTTCAATGACCAATGCTATTAGTTGCAATAAACTGCCTTATTTTTGTTATGTCAATCCCTTTTCAGTGAGTAATTTTTTTCTCTGCAAGGGGCGTAAATGTTATTAAAGTATGTTTACCCTGAACTACTCCACTGGTTTCAACAGTATACATCTGTAATACTCATGTTGATTTTCTACTAACAAAAGGATTCCATTTAAGCAGCCCTTGATTAGTTGAGACAAGTATGTTAGTGAGCTATTGGGCCAGGAAAAAAGTAACTAATTTCAGTACATTGTGCTGAAAACCTGCAGGACCATCGCCCAGATTTTGCCCATTCGATATGATTAAATGCACAGAAATAGAATGGACAAATCATTGTCTTGAATGTGGATACCTTTCTATTCAATACATTTCTATGCATTTAATCCTGTACGAAAGGTGAAATCCAGATGGATAATTTTTGATAAACTGGGCCCAGGATTGTGTCCAAGGTGCTCTATGGCACCATCTAGTGGTCCATTTACTGAGTCCCCAAATCAATCAATTGGTGGGCAGTGCGTCTGCAGGGGTGGTGTCCAATTAACCATCACATCAGGTCATTGTTCTGTTTCTGGAAGACAGAGGGTTGGTATGTTTGATAGAACTTTGTAAAAACCAAATGTAAGATTTATGATTGATTTGTAGGTCTATGCATGTTGGTAATGGGACATTTAGATGACTAAATTCACATTTTAGTTTAGAGTGATTAACACTGCTTAGCATAATTCTATTTTCCCTTTCTGTAACACACATGACATCCAGTGTTTGTGACACTCAAGGTGTGGGTTGATGATCACTAGACTTATGTTCTGGATTAATCTCCTATCTGTTGATAGTGGGTGATGCCAGACGATGTACAAGGACACACGTATTATTCACTGTAGTATTGTATTTATGACACTGTGACTCTGTAGCAGCTGACCAAGTCACTGCCTTCTGTTTTGACAAACTACAAGCTTCTTGGGCTGGTGTTTCCATAGCTTAATAAATCAGACTTTTATACCAAATATTGGTATACAGTCTGAAGCAAAGCACTGCAGAATCGTGGTAAAGTTCCTTACAAGCCAGAATGTTGAATAAAGTTACATTTGAACTTACTCTTGGTTGTCTGTGCAGTTGGTCCTTCAGCTGTTGGAAATTTGAGAGAAAATATCCATCGGAAAGTATTGTTTACCCAGCTTTTTAGCGCACCGGTACTGAAGTAGACATTTCTAGCACTTGGCACAAAACCATGTAAACACCTTGTATTATGTGTGCATGTACTTCCATCTCGTGTGTTCAGCCATGAGCAAACACATCTTGATTGCCACACACAGAGCCATGTTTTGAAGTCTGTTTAATACTTTCCTGTGGATATTTTGTCATATTCTGACTAGCTGAACGACCAACACCCAGGACAATCATCAGAGTACGTTCCAGTAATTGTATTCAACATTCTTGACAGACGAGGGACGTTTAGTTTTGCCTACACAATTGAAGGTCCACGTTTATGACAATAACATTTGGTGCTGTCTGATTAGTATATAAGGGCCAGTCTCCAAGATGTCTGTTAGACATTTTCTGTGCCTAATGTGTCTCCTTGTTGCAACTTCTTATAAACTAGATTGGTTTTTGATTGACTTAGTCTGCGAATGCTCTTTTTTTTGTCAACCTAGACATTACTTTTACAATATGATTTTGTCTTGTGCAGATGATTATGTCGAAGTCCCCTTCAAAGCCTTCCAGGCTCTTGGATTTTATGTTCTGTGCTGGCTTTGTGTTGGGGTTCTGTCTCTGTTTCATGGCCATTGCTTACTACAAAGCATATCAGATCTCTCAGGAGACAGTGCCCTTGTCCTCACGGACCAGCAGCCTCTTGGGTGAGCACCCTTCAGGTAAATTGGATCTACAGTACTTTTTTTACACCTCTCTGAATATCTCCAATACACTCAGCCACATGATCATCTTTCTCTCTCTCTTTCTCTCTCTCTTTCTCTCTCTCTCTCAGTGCACCACTCTGCTGTTACCACTAATGCCTCAGTCCTCTCGCCTTTGCCCCCCTCCCCCACCCCCTCTTCGGGTCGACTGCTCTGCTGGGTGTTGACCTCACCCCAGACTCTGTGGACCAGAGCTAAACACATAGTGAACACCTGGGGGCCTCGCTGTGACACACTGCTGTTCATGAGCTCTAAGCCGGACCTCCTGTTCCCTGGGACCGTGCTGGCTCTGGCAACAGAGGAGGGACGGGCCAACCTGTACAATAAGACCATGGCCGCTTTCAACTTACTGCATGACGGGTAATGCTCCCACAACACCAGTATGTTCTCCGAATCTCTCTCGCATTGATGGAGGACATGGTTCTGGTGGTCTAGAATCCATGTGGTAGGGGAGATCTACAGTGCATTTGGAAACTATTCAGACCCCTTCCATTTTTCCACATTTTGTTCTGTTACAGCTGTATTCTAAAATGTATAAAATTTAATATACACACAATATCCTATAATGACAAAGTAAAAACAGGTTTTTAGAAATGTTTGCAAATACCTTAGACTGAAACACCTTATTTATAAAAGTATTCAGACCCTTTGCTATGAGACTTGAAATTGAGCTCAGGTGCATCCTGTTTCCATTGATTATCCTTGATGTTTTTACAACTTGATTGGAGTCCACCTGTGGTAAATTCAATTGATTGGACATGATTTGGAAAGGCACACATCTGTCTATATAAGATCCCACAGTTGACAGTGCATGTCAGAGCAAAACCAAGCTATGAGCTCCTAGGAATTGTCCGTAGAGCTCTGAGATAGGATTGTGTCGAGGCACAGATCTGGGAAAGGGTCACAACATTTCTGCAGCATTGAAGTTCCCCAAGAACACAGTGGCCTCCATCTTTCTTAAATTGAAGAAGTTTGTAACCACCAAGACACTCACTAGAGCTAGCCATCTGGCCAAACTTAGCAATCGGGGGTGACCAAGAACCTGATGGTCACTCTGACAGAGCTCCAGAGTTCCTCTGTGGAGATGGGAGATCTTTCAGAAGGACAACCATCTCTGCAGCACTCCACCAATCAGTTATTTACCGTAGATTGGCCAGACGGAAGCCACTCCTCAGTAAAAGACACATGACAGCCCACTTGAAGTTTGCCAAAAGGCACCTACCTAAAGGACTCTCAGACCATGAGAAACAAGATTCCCTGGCCTGAATGCCAAGCGTCACGTCTCATGGAAGCATCATGCTGTGGGGATTTTTTTCAGTGGCAGGGACAGGGAGACGAGGCAGTGTCGAGGGAAAGATGAACGGCGCAAAGTATAGAGAGATCCTTGATGAAAACTTGCTCCAGAGTGCTCAGGACCTCAGACTGGGGCAAAGGTGCACCTTCCAACAGGACAAAGACCCTGAGCACACAGCCAAGACAATGCAGGAGTGACTTCGGGACAGGTCTCAATGTGGCCTAGCCAGATCCCGGGCTTTAACCTGATCGAACATGAATATAGCTGTGCAGCGAAGCTCCTCATTCAACTTGAGAGGATCTGCAGAGAAGAATGTGAGATACTCCCCAAAAACAGGTGTGCCAAGCTTGTAGCATCATACCCAAGAAGACTCGAGGTTGTAATTGCTGCCAAAGGTGCTTAAACAAAGGGTCTGAATACTTATATTGCAGTTTATATTTTATACATTTGCAAGAATGTATAAAGAACTGTTTTTGTATTGTGACGAAGTATTGTGTGTAGATTGATGAAGAAAATAAACTATTTAATCAATTTTAGAATAAGGCTATAATGTAAGAAAAAGTGAAGGGGTCTGAATAATTTCCAAATGTATGTAGTGCAATGTGGATGGATGGGCTGATGACAGACTGTCAGTCAGGTGACCTATGTAAAGATGCTCTTTTTTTGGTCACCCATCTACACACAATAAATAACCCAAAATCACATAAATTTGCTAACATTTCTGAAAACATTCTCGTTTACATGAGTATTCACACACCGGAGTCGATACATGTAAGAATCATATTTGGCAATGATTTCAGCTGTGAGTGTTTCTGGGTAAGTGTCTAAGAACTTTGTACACCTGGATTGTACAATATTTGTACATTATTCTTTTTAAAGATATTTAAGTTTTGTTGATTGTTGATCATTGCTAGACAGCCATTATGAAGTCTTGACAGATTTCCCAAAAAATAATTCCACTTCGACATTATGAGGTGTTGTGTGTAAGTAAGCCAGTAACACACAATCTCAAATTAATCCATTTTAAATTCAGGCTGTAACACAACAAAATGTTGGAAAGGTCAAGGGTGTGAATGTGTTCTGAAAGCACTATTTGTATGTGCTGGTGAAGGAGACAAACTCTGCCTTCTGTCTTTGACCCCTCCTCTTTCCCTCCATTTCCAGTTACCTAGACAAGGCTGACTGGTTCCTCAAAGCTGACGATGACACCTATGTAATTGTGGAAAACTTGCGTCTGCTCCTGTCTCGGTTCAGCCCAGACAAGCCTGTGTATCTGGGCAGACGTTTTCGCCGCTTTGTCCATCAAGGCTACATGAGTGGTGGTGCTGGCTATGTACTGAGCCGCGAGTCCGTGAGACGCTACGTCAGGGCCCTGCACCATGGAACCTGCACCCAGTCCACCTCTGCAGAGGACCTACTACTGGGCTTCTGCCTCCAGAAGCTGGGAGTCCCGGCAGGGGACTCTAGAGACCACCAACACAGGGAAACCTTCCACCCCCTGTGGCTGGGTAAACTTCTCCGTACCGAAGACATACTGCCCAAATGGTTCCACCAGTACAACTATTACCCTTCCAAAGTGGTAACTAGGTCTACACTCTCAGTAGAACACATATCAAATGACCTCCCTTCAGTGCCATTGAGCTTCCTGCTCATCTGTTTTTTCTTGTCTTTCTCCCTCTCTGTCAGGGTCCAGACTGTTGCTCCAATTCATCTGTATCCTTCCATTACGTTGAGCCAGTCAGAATGTACATGCTAGATTACTTCCTGTACCATCTCAGTCCAGTGGGGGGCCACAACCCAAAGCTGGGTGAGACCAGAGAGGAATAAGCAGAGACCCCTTTCTATGGATTTGACAGTGACATCCCTGATAATAAATAATAATATACATGCTCATACCGTAATTAATGATGTCATTCTCTTGTAAAGAGTTGTCTTGCAAACATTAAAACCAATGTTGTTACTAAACCCTTTAAGGTCCATGCTAGTTCAAACCAATTCATCATGATCTCGTCTGGATATTTGCCTAGTTACAGTATGTTGTCATACATTGAGTCAGTCATTAAAGTCCTAGAGATCCTATTAAATACTATTCTAATTCCTAATTATATGGTTAAAATGCTGTCTTCCAGTGACATACTATATTAGCTGAGGTTCCAAATTGGTGGGTGCGATGTAATAAATAATGATTGAACCTCAAACCGGGACGTTTGAACTGTATAAGAGGCCCCTTGGAGCAGATCACTGAAGTGTTACTGGCCATTTGATTTGTTTTATTCTCCAACGCAGGTCTTTTGCGTCATATTGTTTCAGAATATATGATAAGAGCTCTCATTTTCAATGTCTTCAGCAGCATCAGCTAACATCATTTGGTAGATCTATGGGCAAGTTGCAAGATCTGAACAGAACTCAACATCCTGGCTTGTATATTGGCCTTTGTAACACTCAAGTTGATCCAATATTGACAATGTCTTGATAAATGATATACTAAACAAAAGTATAGACGCAACATGTAAAGTGTCGGTCCCATGTTTCATTAGCTGAAATTAAAGATCCCAGCCATTTTCCATATGCACAAAAAAGCTTCTCTCTCAAATGTTGTGCACAAATGTGTTTACGTCCCTGTTAGTGAATTTCTCCTTTTCCAAGATATGCCACACCTGTCAGGTGGATGATTGTCAAGAAGCTTATTAAACAATATGATCATTATACAGGTGCACCTTGAGCTGGGGACAATAAAATGGCATTCTAAAATGTGCAGTTTTGTCACACAACGCAATGCCACAGATGTCTCCAGTTTTGAGGGAGCGTGCAGTTGCCATGTATACTGCAGGAATGTCCACCAGAACTGTGCCAGAGAATTTAACGTTAACTTTACTATTATCCACCTCGACGTGGTCTTAGAGAATTTAGCAGTATGTCCAACTGGCTTCACAACCGCAGACCACGTGTAACCACACCAACCCAGGACCTCCACATTCGTCTTCTTTACCTGTGGGCTCGTCTTAGACCAACCAACCGGACAGTTGATGAAACTGGATTTGCCCAACTGAAGAATTTCTGCTCAAACTGTCAGAAACCATCTCGGGAAGTTCATTTGCGTGCTCGTCGTCCACACCAGGGTCTTGACCTGACTGCAGTTCGGTTTCTTAACCAACTTCAGTTGATAAATGCTCACTTTCATGGCCACTGGCACACTGGAGAAGTGTGGTCTTTATGGATGAATCCCAGTTTCAACTGTACCGTGCAGACGGCATGTATGGCGTTGTGTGGGCGAACGGTTTGCTGATGTCTTTGTTGGAACAGAGTACCCCATGGTGGCGGTGAGGTTATGGTATGGGAAGGCATAAGCTCAGGACAACGAACACATTTGCATTTTATCGATGGCAATTTGAATGCACAGAGATACTGTGACGAGATCCTGAGGCCCATTGTTGTGCTGTTCGTCTGCTGCCACCACCACCACCTCATATTTCATCATGATAATGCATGGCCCTATGTCGCACACAATTCCTTTAAGATGACACGGTCTCAGTTCTTCCATGGCCTGCATACTAACCAGACATGTCACCCATTGATCATGTTTGGTATGCTCTGGATTGACGTATACAGCAGTGTTCCAGTTCCCGCCAATATCCAGAAACTTTGCACAGCCATTGCCAGCAGCATACCACCCTGCATCCCACTGCTGGTTTGCTACTGAAGCTAAGCAGGTTTGGTCCTGGTTGGTCCCTGGATGGGAGACCAGATACTGCTGGAAGTGGTGTTGGAGGGCCAGTAAGAGGCACTCTTTCCTCTGGTCTAAAAAATATCCCAATGCCCCTGGGCAGTGATTGGGACACTGCCCTGTGTAGGGTGCCGTCTTCCGGATGAGATGTTAAAACGGGTGTCCTGACTCTCTGAGGTCATTAAAGATCCCATGACACTTATTGTAAGAGTAGGGGTGTTAACCCCGGTGTCCTGGCTAAATTCCCAATCTGGCCCTCAAACCATCATGGTCACCTAATAATTTACAGTTGGCTCATTCCTCCTCTCCCCTGTAACTATTCCCCAGGTCGTTGTTGCAAATGAGAACATGTTCTCAGTCAACTTACCTGGTAATATAACGGAAAAATAAATTGAAGAGGAGTAGGGTAACAGGCCTGATGAATTATATTCGAAGGAGATGTGTCACTCTGTGTGAGGGAAAATGTCACACCAGATATTGACTGGTTTTCTGATCCACATCCTGCCCTTTTGTTAAGGTATCTGTGAACAATGAATGCATATCTGTATTCCCAGTCATGAGAAATCAATAGATTAGGGCCTAATTTATTTATTTCAATTGACTGATTTCCTTATATGAACTAACAAACTAAAACCTTTGAAATTGTTGCATGTTGCTTTTATATTTTTTTGAATCGGTGTTGATAAGGAGTTTAATCCATAATGTTCGAACGGTGTGTGAATGTATTGTGGGGGCAAAGGCATAGGAGTGAGAAGCCCTGGTATACACTGCTGGTTTGAGATTTAATAAACTAGGAGGGAACATTATGACTTTCGAGGGCAGACCCTTGATAGATAGATAGATGGAGTTTATGACCAATAAAAGTTAAGTCGTATTTTTCAGTACCCAACCAGATCAAGAATGTGTCATTCGCCTCGCCCACTTGTAAGTAAATTGGACACGAGAATTTAGCTAGTTGAGCTGTTGTCAGTTTCAGACACAAGATTTGGCAATATTTTGTCAACTGTGTAGCCTGATAGTTTACATAAAGTAAAGTTATAATAGCCAAGGGTGGATGATCAGGTTGGGCATTTAATAGTTTTATTGTGAACTGAATGCAGGGCTAATATTTTAATGGATTTATTTTAGTTCGAGAGAAAAGTTTGGAGGAAATCATGGTCATCACAAAAGAAGCCTGGCTGCTAGCAAGAAGCTAACCATGTTGGATACTTATCATAAATATTGAAATACTGGCTAATTTAAACTGAAGAGGTAGCTAAAACTACTGATTGTGAGCTTTGATACGATTGCCTGTTGAAGTCGAAGTGTTTTCGGCTGCTTCATTTTGCACTTGGGGGGGATGTCGTGCAGAAGTGAAGCGGCTCGGGGGGGCACCCCTTGTCTACAACCACTTCGAGCCACTGTCCCATTCCAGCTTCACAACAAAGCACAACCGCGCTGCAAAGATTCCAAGACTGGTAAATAAAACTTGTCATTTTTGTGCCAAATATTACACTATGGTGGGAATGTCGCTAGAGTTTGCATTGTTATTGCTGTCTAGCACTAGTCTTAACGGGTATGTGGGCTATCTTTTATGGTTAACTGTTATAGTATCTTACTGCTTAGCTACATGGGTCTATTTTACGTGCCTTTGGCCTCAATTTTTCTAAACAGACCATCGACTTACAGTGAATATAGCCTAATTTCCACCATGCATCAACCATCCCCCACCCTGCTCAAGCATGTGTTTTGATGTGGGTCTCTGTAGGACCCTATAAAAGGAAGTGTTGTAAAAGCAGAAATGTGCTACTTAATTTGAGAATGTCATGTTTTTTCCAAATCATTATTACACCATATAGCTGGAACATCATATACATAGTTTTGTCAGTTACATCCATGTTTTTTTATTACATTACAAATGATTGGAATGGCATCATAAAGAGTTCTCAGTAAAAGGAACACCTATGTGAGAATGCTATTCATTGACCACAGCTCAGCGTTCAATGCTGTAGTGCCCTCAAAGCTCATCAATAAGCTAAGGACCCTGGGACTAAACACCTCCCTCTGCAACTGGATCCTGGACTTCCTGACGGGCCACCAGTAAGGGTAGGTAAAAACACATCCGCCACGCTGATCCTCAGCACAGGGGCCACTCAGGGGTGCGTGCTTAGTCCACTCCTGTACTCCCTGTTCGCTCATGACTAGGCACGACTCCAACACCACCATTAAATTTGCAGATGACACAACAATGGTAGGCCTGATCACTGACAACGACGAGACAGCCTATAGGAAGGTGGTCAGAGACCTGGCCATGTGGTGCCAGGACAACAACCTCTCCCTCAATGTTATCAAGACAAAGGAGATGATTGTGCACTACAGGAAAAAGAGGACCGAGCACGCCCCCATTCTCAACAACGGGGCTTCAGTGGAGCAGGTTGAGAGCTTCAAGTTCCTTGGTGTCCACATCACTAACAAACTAACATGGTCCAAGACCATCGTAAAGAGGGCACAACAAAATCTATTCCACCTCAGGAGACGTGGGTCCTCAGATCCTCAAAACTTTCTATATCTACACCATCGAGAGCATCCTGACTGGTTGCATAACTGCCTGGTATGGCAACTGCTCGGCATCTGACCGCAAGGCACTACAGAGGGTAGTGTGAACGGCCCAGTACATCACCGGGGTCAAGCTTCCTGCCATCCAGGACCTCTATACCAGGCGGTGTCAGAGGAAGACTCCAGCCAGCCTAGTTATAGACTGTTCTCTCTGCTACCGCACAGCAAGCGATACCGGAGCGGCAAGTCTAGGTCCACGAGGCTTTTAAACAGCTTCTACCCCCGAACCATGAGACTGCTGAACATCTAATCAAATGGCTACCCAGGCTATTTGCACCCCTTCCCCCCCCCCCCTTACACCGTTGCTACTCTCTGTTGTTATCATCTATGCAAAGTCACTTTAATAACTCTTTACCGGTAGCCCCCTGTATATAGTCTCGCTATTGTTATTTTACTGCTGCTCTTGAATTAGTTGTTACTTTCATTTATTATTTATATATTTTTAAACTGCATTGTTGATTTAAGGACTTGTAAGTAAGCATTTCACTGTGAGGTCTACACCTGTTGTATTTGGCTCATGTGACTAATACGATTTGATTAACCACGTTTCCATCCAGAGTATTAATGCGACTAAAGTGGGACCATATAAAAATACGTTTCGGTACAATTTTATAAATGCCGACAGGTTATTTGTTTGTTCAAAATGGTGTGATCTTTTTGTGTCAGTAAAATGTATTATGTGAGAAATGATAACTGCAGTGGAGGCTGGTGGGAGGTGCTGTAGGAGTATGGGCTCATTATAAAGACTGGAATGGTATAAATGGAACAGTATCAAACACACCAAATGTAAGGAAACCACATGTATGACTCCGTCCCATTAATTCCGTTACAGCCTTTACGATGAGCCCATCCTCCTATAGCTCCTCCCACCAGCCTCCACTGAATAACCATCATATTGAAGTGAACTTGGAGTCGAGATGATATGGTGTGTGTGGTCCTCTCATTATTACTGGGGGAAACCATGCACTTTATTAGTCTACAGATGAAATAAGTTCTGAACTTCACAGGGTGATGAAAGTGCATGGTGATCTTGATGCTCCATTCCAATAGATAGAGGGTATTGTTCTGGTGACATGATTGATGCTTGACTGCCGTTTGACAAATACAAATATTCTCTCTCTTATCCATTTGAATCTCATCGTGTAGACCACCCTACCCACACTGTGTCTTTGAGCTGTTTGGTAGAGCCAGAGTAAAGCACATTTTCTATTTAACGTGTCAGTTTTGGTGACTACTATCAAACATCACACAGCTTTAGTATGCGTTACATATCCTGATTATTTTAATCAGTAAAATGTCCTTAATAAATGGTCAGTGTTTTTGTATTTGTATTGCCCCTGAACTCTCTGAAGGTGTTTTAAGAGTGTAATTGAATTACACTACCTACCTCTGTACCCTCTCATGTGCCAATGTCAATAGAGGTTTTAAGGGACCTTTGTTTTGTGGCCTGTAATTCCACAGTGTGTTTCAACAGTACACTGTAATGATGCACCAGTAACTCGAGTGCTTGTTCTGTGGTGTTTATTTATACATCCTGTCTGCCCTGGGAAGTGGGGTGGAGGGAAGTGGTATGAGTTGGGGAATAGGTTTCAGGAGTAGAATCGTTGCCAGTCTTGTGCAACATATCTTTGGAGGGCTTTGCTGTAGGCTCAGTGGCTTGCCTCACACCTGCCAGAGATGACTTACAAAGAGCTGCCAATACACACCTACTTGTACTACGAGCTCACCGAACCCTACGAGGGGAGGTAGGGGCCGGGGGTGGCCATTTTATGAACTCCTACTGGTGCTAAAGTAGTTTTGAGCCTCCTTTATGTGACTATTTGTTCCAACTATGTTGCACCGGTAGACTGAGCATTGAGTTTGTCAGACCAATATGCTGTCAAACGGGCACCGTCACACAAAACAGCCCTCCATACAAGATTAGCATCTGTCTTCTGTTACAAATATTGACCTCATCACACACACACAGTATAAAGCAGACACGTTTCATATCAGTAAATGTGATCTCTTTTGGCTCTTTCCTTCAGGCGACAGGAGCAAGTCTCGCCCCCCAAAGCCGACCATTCGTCGCACCCTGTCCCTGGATACAATTGTTGGACCATATCTGCAGGGCCGGTGGCCCAAGGAGGCAGAGAGCCAAAGAGTCACCTGTGTCAATGACAAGGCCACACAGGTAAACTCACCGGACTGAGCCACAGCCCAAATGTGAATTTAACATTAACATCCATTAACTCCTATAGATCTGAAACCGAGAGGAATATACTCTTGTCAAGACTGTATTGATATTGCTTAAAAGCTATTTGTAGCTCCCCATTCAATTTGTCACCGTTGTTGCTTACAATGGCCATACTTTTAATCTATGAAAATGTGTGTTATAAACACTGTTGTCCTATTCTGTAATATAAAGGCCAAGTGAGGCTATCTGAGGCTGGTGCTGCAGGTGTCTAGCAGTTCCATTCTGAAGCTGAGGAGCAGTAGAAGGCAGCCAACTGGAAATAGTTGTTTTGTTCTCTTCATCCTCTGCTATCTCTTCAACCTCGACCCCCCCCTACTATCTCTTCAACCTCAGCCTACTCCCCCCCCCTCTACTGTCTCTTCAACTTCAGCCTACTCCCCCCCCCCCCCCTACTGTCTCTTCAACCTCAACCGACCCCTTCCCCCCTACTGTCTCTTCAACCTCATCCTACCCCTGCCCCCCCCTATTGTCTCTTCAACCTATAATAATAATAATAATAATATATGCCATTTAGCAGACGCTTTTATCCAAAGCGACTTACAGTCATGTGTGCATACATTCTACGTATGAGTGGTCCCGGGGATCGAACCCACTACCCTGGCGTTACAAGCGCCATGCTCTACCAACTGAGCTACAGAAGGACCCCAACCTCAACCTACCGCTGCCCCCCCCTCTACTGTCTCTTCAACCTCAACCTACCCCTGTGCCTCCCCTGCTGTCTCTTCAACCTCAACCTACCCCTGTGCCCCCCCTCTGCTGTCTTTTCAACCTCAACCTACCCCCCTCTTCTGTTTCTGCAACCTCAACCTACTACCCCCTCCCCCTGCTGTCTCTTCAACCTCAACCTGCCCCCGTGCCTCCCCCTCTGCTGTCTCTGCAACCTCAACCTACCCCCCCCTCTGCTGTCTCTTCAACCTCAACCTACACACCCCCCCCCCTCTGCTGTCTCTTCAACCTACCCCCCTCTGCTGTCTCTTCAACCTCAACCCCCCCCTCCCCCTCTGCTGTCTCTTCAACCTCAACCCCCCCCCCCCTCTGCTGTCTCTTCAACCTCAACCCCCCCCTCTGCTGTCTCTTCAACCTACCCCCCCCCCCTCTGCTGTCTCTGCTGCAACCTCAACCTACTCCCCCCCCCCCCTCTGCTGTCTCTTCAACCTCAACCCCCCTCCCCCTCTGCTGTCTCTTCAACCTACCCCTGCCCCCTCTACTGTATCCACCCCCATCTAATGCTCAAAGCCTGGGCTAACCTAACCACACTCCACCACTGTACCCTCAATTTTGACACAGTTTATACCGAACAAACCTCCTGCCCTCTATTGTACAGAACAGACCCCTCCCGACCTCATTATACAGCCCCCACCCCCCACTGCTTTATTTAAGATGATATAACTGTCTCCTATTGTCTGCCATTATCTCTTTTCTTCAGTAATGAAACTGGCACATTTTCCCATACAACCAGCTTCTTGTGGATTTGGGGGAGTTCCCCTCTGCCACAAACACACAAACTAAAGAGATACCCAATCTAAACAATTTGTAGTAACAGGTTCAAAACCCCTTTTGTAATATTTAAAAGTAAATCTACATCAAATAAAACATGAGGCTGAACTGGCATTCAAAGCGTAAGACACCCAGAACATTCCATCACCTTTTGACCGGATCTTTTTATAGCCCTGTGTCCCGTGATCTCTCCAGTCATGTTTAGTGTCGGAAGGGAGGAGGGGGTGTGTAGGGAGCAGTAACACTACACTGACAGGGTTGGGTAACTGACTGTCCCTCCGTGACACATTTAGCCACGATGTCTGACCACTGCTCCACCAGATAGGGCGGAAGATGGCGTCAAGGTTTTTTGTCATTTATAACCCGGGACCGACTCTGTTACACTACTGTGCGTCATGACATCAGTGTGGAACTCTGAGATGACTGAGAGCTCTAGGAGACTAGACCCAGAGAGAAGACTGCATTTTGGGGAAACGTGACCTGGAGAGGAACCTGCATTTGGAGGAGAGGAGGCCCAGAGAAAATAGCTAAGTTAGGGGAGGCAGAACAGGAAAAAATAAATCGATGTTGAGGAGAAATTGGCCATCAACAAGAGGATCCTGTCCAGGCTGTGTGTGAAGCTGGAGTGTGGAGACGAGGGAGGGCAACTCAGCAGATAGATCGCCACACACCCACATCCTCCCGTCTGCCAGCAACGCTCACCCCAGGGCTCGTGGGCATTAGAGGAGCGGGGCCTATGTCGGTAGGAACTCTCCACTGTCCTCTCTCTTCTTCCTCCTCCTCTTGCATGTGAAGACATGGAGCTCAGTTGTGATGAATGAAGGAGGGACAGCACAGGATGTCACCATGTTGATTACCCAAACTCTGTGGCGGCCTCCTATTCTGTGTGAATACAGCTGTCAGTCTACATGTTTTGTGTACTAATGTTAAACTGTGTCTGCTGCTGTAGCTGACGTGTGTCCCTTGTGTATTTGCATTGCTGTGGTTTTTGTTTTACTCATTTGTAGGGGGTGTTGTCAGCAACAGTGGTTTACTCCTCGCCTGCCTGTCTGCCTCTGCACAGCTGTGTAGCTGGCAGGTGTGCCTGACAGCTGTAGGGCACCACTTCTGTACTCTAGTCAAATTATGTAGCTCGGGTAATGTTTCACTTCCATAGGTGTCAATT
Source organism: Oncorhynchus gorbuscha (assembly GCF_021184085.1). Lineage (NCBI taxonomy): Eukaryota > Metazoa > Chordata > Actinopteri > Salmoniformes > Salmonidae > Oncorhynchus > Oncorhynchus gorbuscha. The sequence continues at coordinate 12,339,443 of NC_060188.1, read as the reverse complement.
GTACAGTGAGAGAAGAGCAAAACGGGTTCACCGCTCTGTAATGTTCTACTGAAAGGTCAATCTTAGAACTCGTAGATAAAGTTACCAGTTGTGTAGTTAAATGATCGACAAAAACATAATCCTGTCTGACTCTAATCCAATCAGCAAAGTTTCCACAGCAAAAAACTATTTTCAAGTCAGTTCAGTTTTTCAGAAAGTGTGTTGTGTGCAGAGTTGTATAAGCAACATGGCGTGGTCCTTCTGTAGCTCAGTTGGTAGAGCATGGCGCTTGTAACGCCAGGGTAGTGGGTTCGATTCCCGGGACCACCCATACGTAGAATGTATGCACACATGACTGTAAGTCGCTTTGGATAAAAGCGTCTGCTAAATGGCATATATTATTATTATATATTGGCTGGTTACTATAACAACCCTGCTCCTTCCATAGACTCCCAGCTCCTGGGCAGAGGAGACTCGGGGAAGAAGAAGTGTTGGTGGACACAAACGCTCAGCATCATGGGGCAGCGCTGAACACTTGAGGGATGTGAGTACTTTCTTTGAATGTAAATGTTTACTAAAAAAGGTCCTTTAACCAGGATCTTGTCAATCAAACACCATTCTCACAATACACCAGTAAAACTCAGATGTTTTTACTCTCCTGTTGTCTGCAGAGACTCGGCCAGTCACACCCCTCTCTCCCTGTTGAATTAGTCCTCCCCTCATTCTTTCCTCTGAAAGACGAGCGTCTCTTCTAAGTCCTTTTCCCTCTGACTTGGCCTCAGGTGGTTAAGCTCAAGCACCAGCTGCAGAAGCGCTCCCGACACGCCCCTCCCTCTGGGGGATATGAGCGTCCCCACCACCCCCTACCTGGAGGCCATGTGCCAGGCGCTACACAGGTACGTCCTATACAGCCCTCCCCATAATACTGTGGATTTGATCTGTACTCTGAGCCCGTCCTTATTTATACTGCAACTTGTTTACTTGAATTTAAGATGTTATTTTTCAATTTGAATGTCCCCTGGATGACTGTAACGTAAGATCATGTATGCAGACAGTGAGACCCAGGAGGTGTTCAGAGTGTTCACTGACACAGAACACTGATGGTTGGCCTCCTGAGTTTCTCAGGCAGAGTAGAGAGACGTTAGCAACAGGGCTAGAAAAACAGCACTGCTTTTCTTAGGAGCTGGTGTCATCAAGCTGCCTGGTTGCACCATCGCCACGCTATGACAGGAATGCACATTGACAGGAATACACTCGTACTCATATGTGTAGCTAAATGGCCTTTGGTACATACCCTCACACTCAAGCCCCTTTGTGTGGAACAGATAAGATGAGACCATACACACTCCTGTGCTCCATTTTCATGTGTCCTTGGTGACCCCCCCCCAGACAGGGCCCCTGAGCAGGTTGGCCCCTCGGCTGCGGCGCAGTGTGGAAGGTCTGAACCTGGAGCTGGAGGGGGTCTTTGTGTCAGAGACACCTGAGGACCAGCACAAGGTGAGCATGTTTAAATACAGCCTATCTGCTTGGATACCGGCTGGCTTAGATCCATGATCTCAACCCTCTATGGATCCACTGGATCCCTCTAGTGACAGCCAATTAGCTCTTACTTCTCTCCAATGGCCAGTGTCCCATAGCCTCACCGTACCCTCTCCATGTTCCCCTGTTAGATCCTGGATGTCCCAGATGGCCACAGAGCACCAGTTCCTGCCCAGAGGTGCAGCAGTGGTACCCAGAGTGAACCCTCCCCTGCCTCGTTCGACCCTGCATTGCTCTCTCCATCTCAGTCTCCCTGCCACATGGGAGAGTCAGGTGAGTAAATGGATGGTTTGTTAGACTTGAATGACTTAAATACCATAGTGGACCTTTTTAAAATAATTTTTTCCCCTCTCTGTGTAGACCCTGTGGACTGTGAGACCATGTGCCCCTCTCCAGTTCTGGACCCCTCCCTGTTGCAGCCCTCCTCCCCTCGTCCCAACAAGACCTACTCCTTCCAGAGGGAGCCCCCTGAAGGCTGTGAGCGAGTATGCGTAGTGTGTGAAGAGGCTATGTGAGTATTGAAACACAGAGACTTTGTGTAATAAGAAATTATTTGGGCTAATCATCTCTTTCTGTCCCTCAACCCCAGGTCTCCCTGTCAGAGAGAGCCTCTCCTCCAGGTATCCTGCCCTGACCCCAACAAGGTGAATTTCACTCCCCATGGAGGCTCTGCCTTCTGCCCTGTCAGTCTGCTCAAGCCCTTGCTGCCCTCCATGGACCTCCTGTTCCGCGGACTGTCAGTCTCGCCTGTCACAGGCTGCTCAGGTCAAGGCTCTGCCCCCTACCAGACAGTTGGGCATTCGGTTGGGGGCTACATGAGTGGACCCCTCCAGGACACAACCACCATGTGACTGTGGAGATGGGGTTGTTTTCAGACTAATGAGGATGGATTTATCCTAATAGATTAAATCAAGATGGCTGCCACCACCTTGTCAGACTTATGACAAGCCTCCAGATCTATTCAACTAAGATCATCAAAAAGGGACCTCTACAGTGGGTTCTCTGTGGGATCAGGTTCAAATCTGTCATGTTCTATCCTGATTCTCAGAGGGACTTGCTGCTCTGGGTACATTGATAGTCACTTGCCCCCTTGGTTAGGGTGTGTAAATAAGTTGTACAAATGTTTGTGTGACACTTTTTTATTCTACACAACTTGGCCTTGCTCTGATACCCTTAGATTTGTTATAGCTAGAGCTTGGAGTCAGAGATGTACTAATTAGTGATTCCCGGGTTGACTCATAACCCGCAGTCCCCGCGGTTATATCTGTGGGGTGGATGGGTTTCGAGTCATTAAATATTGTGTGGCAGGTGGCAGGCTGGTTGAATAAAGATAAATAATACCTTTAAAAAAATCCATAAATGTGTAATTATTGTGCAATTAAAAAGGCTACATTGTGGTTCATCTTTCATTATTTTTGGCTATCTGGTATTAGTGCATAAACCTAATCTGCAGGGCTTAACTGTAGGCATGCCAAATAGCCCATACAGCCAATCGCCAAATCATACTTTTGGGAACAGGCAGAAAAAGTTATCAATCCACAGAGGCAAAAAGGACATTGTTTTAATTCAATAAGACAAAAGCTACGACAGGAGAGTTGAAGAGAAGGGAGGGCCAGAAAAGACATGTTTGGAAACAATTTGGTGAAGTGGTAAAAGAGGATGACGGCAGACTGAACTCCAAATAGGCCTATGGCATGTCAAGGGAACTGTGAAATCTGGGCACTGACTTGTAGGTCTATAACCTCTCACATAGCCTTAATAATAACTCCTGCAGAATTAAGCTTTCCTTGCAGTAAAATCATACACTAAATGTAGGGTTAAATTTGGAACAGGAGTGGAGAAAATGATTTATTAATGCATCTTGAGAGAATGCCATGCTCAGATACCATCTGTAGAGGTGCTGTCTTCATCAAAGCTGATAGTATTTCAACCACAACAAATGCATCAAAACCGAACTGAAATCTTATCAGAAACACGTCGGGTCGTTTTCACAGCTTTTACCCCATACAGCCGGTCAAACTGATGTCATTTGGACAGCAAATCTTTCCCTTAATATTTTGTTGTTGCGTTAATGTATTTTCTCCCCGATCGGGGCATGGACTCTTCAAGGTGTTCAAAGCGTTCCTCAAGAATACTGGCCCATGTCGGCGCGAATGATTCCCACAGGTGTCAAGTTTTCTGGATGTCCTTTGGGTGGTGGACCCTATTTGATACACAAAGGAAACTTTTGGGCGTGAAAAACCCAGCAGAGTTCCAGTTCTTGACACAAACCAGTGCGTCTTGTACCTAACGTTACTACCATACCCCATATGTATGTGGACACTCCAAAGAGTAAATATGTTATTCATACCCTGATTATTAATCTCCCTTTACAATACCTATGTATTCTCATGAACATTTGAACTGAAAGTTGAAGAACAAGTTAATTGGGCCTCAGTCAGTTATTAATAGTGCATGTCTGAATTGTACTGACTCTGTCAGGATACTAGCTAGCTACATCTACCATTTCTAAGTGCTCAACTCGTCATGGAGATTTAGCTTAGTAGGCCTATGACATAAATACTTAATTTTGCATTAAAAATAATTACATTCATATAGTTTAACAATAATCTTTGCTTCAAACATTTAGGATTATGTTCATTGTTGCCATCACACAAACCTGTAAGAAAATACACCTACAGTATGGATGCAACATCAAATGTGGTATTGGAAGGCAGCTTCATCAACACCATGCAGGAGATCAGAACTGAACAAAACATTTGGCTTCCGGATCACTTCCCCAAAATATAGTTCATGGAACTTTTGTTCACAATACCTAAGTACTCATTAGACTTCCATATGTCTATTAACATTCCCATAAGTTAGCAAGGGTCTGCAAAATGTTTTAAAGGTTTTTAAAAAATATATAAAAGTTGGACAATGAATTAAGATATTCCAAACATTTAGAATTTTTTAATCAAATCAGATATTGTTCAGACATTTTTGTGGGAAATCAGTTATTCAATGTATTGCAAAATGTCTCCATTTTTTTCTTATGTATTCATATACATGAGGTATACAAAACATAACAGACTATCCAGGTGAAAGCCATGATCTCTTATTGATGTCACTTGTTAAATCCACTTCAAATGTGTACATGAAGTGGAAGAGACAGGTTAAAGAAGGATTTTAAAGTGTTGGGACATGGATTGCGTGTGTCCATTCAGAGGGGGAATGGACAAGACAAAAGATGGAATGGGGTGTGTCCATTAAGAGGGGGAATGGACAAGACAAAAGATGGAATGGGGTGTGTCCATTAAGAGGGGGAATGGACAAGACAAAAGATGGAATGGGGTGTGTCCATTAAGAGGGGGAATGGACAAGACAAAAGATGGAATGGGGTGTGTCCATTAAGAGGGGGAATGGACAAGACAAAAGATGGAATGGGGTGTGTCCATTCAGAGGGGGAATGGACAAGACAAACGATGGAATGGGGTGTGTCCATTAAGAGGGGGAATGGACAAGACAAAAGATGGAATGGGGTGTGTCCATTAAGAGGGGGAATGGACAAGACAAAAGATGGAATGGGGTGTGTCCATTAAGAGGGGGAATGGACAAGACAAAAGATGGAATGGGGTGTGTCCATTAAGAGGGGGAATGGACAAGACAAAATATGGATTGTGTGTGTCCATTAAGAGGGTGAATGGACAAGACAAAAGATGGAATGGGGTGTGTCCATTCAGAGGGGGAATGGACAAGACAAACGATGGAATGGGGTGTGTCCATTAAGAGGGGGAATGGACAAGACAAAAGATGGAATGGGGTGTGTCCATTAAGAGGCGGAATGGACAAGACAAAAGATGGAATGGGGTGTGTCCATTAAGAGGGGGAATGGACAAGACAAAAGATGGAATGGGGTGTGTCCATTAAGAGGGGGAATGGACAAGACAAAAGATGGAATGGGGTGTGTCCATTAAGAGGGGGAATGGACAAGACAAAAGATGGAATGGGGTGTGTCCATTAAGAGGCGGAATGGACAAGACAAAAGATGGAATGGGGTGTGTCCATTAAGAGGGGGAATGGACAAGACAAAAGATGGATGGGGTGTGTCCATAAGAGGGGGGGTGTGTCCATTAAGAGGCGGAATGGACAAGACAAAAGATGGAATGGGGTGTGTCCATTAAGAGGGGGAATGGACAAGACAAAAGATGGAATGGGGTGTGTCCATTAAGAGGGGAATGGACAAGACAAAAGATGGAATGGGGTGTGTCCATTAAGAGGCGGAATGGACAAGACAAAAGATGGAATGGGGTGTGTCCATTAAGAGGGGGAATGGACAAGACAAAAGATGGAATGGGGTGTGTCCATTAAGAGGGGGAATGGACAAGACAAAAGATGGAATGGGGTGTGTCCATTAAGAGGGGGAATGGACAAGACAAAAGATGGAATGGGGTGTGTCCATTAAGAGGCGGAATGGACAAGACAAAAGATGGAATGGGGTGTGTCCATTAAGAGGGGGAATGGACAAGACAAAAGATGGAATGGGGTGTGTCCATTAAGAATGGACAAGGAATGGACAAGACAAAAGATGGAATGGGGTGTGTCCATTAAGAGGGGAATGGACAAGACAAAAGATGGAATGGGGTGTGTCCATTAAGAGGGGGAATGGACAAGACAAAAGATGGAATGGGGTGTGTCCATTAAGAGGGGAATGGACAAGACAAAAGATGGAATGGGGTGTGTCCATTAAGAGGGGAATGGACAAGACAAAAGATGGAATGGGGTGTGTCCATTAAGAGGGGGAATGGACAAGACAAAAGATGGAATGGGGTGTGTCCATTAAGAGGGGGAATGGACAAGACAAAAGATGGAATGGGGTGTGTCCATTAAGAGGGGGAATGGACAAGACAAAAGATGGATTGTGTGTGTCCATTCAGAGGGGGAATGGACAAGACAAAAGATGGAATGGGGTGTGTCCATTCAGAGGGGGAATGGACAAGACAAACGATGGAATGGGGTGTGTCCATTAAGAGGGGGAATGGACAAGACAAAAGATGGAATGGGGTGTGTCCATTCAGAGGGGGAATGGACAAGACAAAAGATGGATTGTGTGTGTCCATTCAGAGGGGGAATGGACAAGACAAACGATGGAATGGGGTGTGTCCATTCAGAGGGGGAATGGACAAGACAAAAGATGGAATGGGGTATGTCCATTTCTGAGTCCCAATGTTTATCATGAATTTGGATCTTGTCTTTCTATTCTCTTGTCCCATTGATGGGGGTGAATGTATTGTTTTTGAATCAGTTTGTGAAGTAATTGTTCATTATGATAGACATTTCCCATATTTAGGGCCTAGTAGAATGTTTTTACAGTTGGTTTGTGAGTATACCTAGTGAGTACTCACTTTGTGACTTGACCTATCCCTTGCTCAGGTTGAGGCTGAGCAATGTTTATGGCAATATAGTGGCTGTTCCTATATCAGTTTGAAATGCATGTTGTGTCATGCATGAGCATGAACCTCTGCTCTCTTCTGATGTAAAGGCACAGTCTGAATCATTTGGACATAGGTGTCTTTTCTCCCAGCTTCGGATTAGATTTACCTTCCTGTTTTGTGAAGTGAAATGACATTGTATCACCAATATGTAGGTGTTCTTCCATTAGTTTCCTGTAAAATGTAATGTTTTAAGCATTGAAGTTGTTTAAACATGTTTTTAGTTTGACAGTAGACACTAACATTAAATGGACATTAAACCAATTGTGAATGGGTTCAGTCATGATTATTGAACAATGCTGAAATGTGGTGGTGCATTTCAATGTTGTCAAATTTGTCTTCGACACGTGTAGCCGTGTCTCTGGAGTAGAAGCCCCGCCCATTCTCTAGTCCGTCTGTTTCAGTGGCAGAATCTTGTGGTTTATTGCCTTATTTGGACCAATAGAATCCATCCACATCCCTGTACGAAAATAGACACGCGACAAGTTCGAGAAAGCCCCGTAAATGTTTTCAATAGTCGTCTGTGTAGACTGCCATTTAAATGAACAATAAATCAAAGAGTATAGATCACATGTATATTACAGCTGAATCTTTTGATACATCGACAAAAATAAGAACATTTTCGATATACCTTGTATGCTGTATATAAGTTGATTCAAATGAGAAAACAAATCACATGGTTCATGCATAGTTACAGAATTGTAGCATCTGCGTTCTGCCAGCACTGTTTTATATGAATGGTATAGTAGCTACAAACTCAAACATATCCGTTGAGGGCTCCTAATGAACCACAGGTCTTTGAGCCAGCTTGTTCTCTGACGTATTCAATGAAAACAACTACACTCCGGTTTCCACCGGGACAATTGTCTGAATGGGATGCCTTTGACATAACCTGGATCGGGACAGGGGTAACGTTTGCTTGTACGAGAGACCTGCAATTAAGGACATATATTCCGGATTCAACACTATACTGCGACAGCTGGATTGACAACAATGATGGATTTTGCTAATTGCTAACAACCAACCCACCAATCTAACGTTGGCTAACTAACGTTAGCTAGCTAACAGGGAGATTTAGCTCAATCTTTGAAGAGGAACCACGGACTGATCTATAGTCACATTAGCAACTGTCTGCCCAGTTAGGGTAACGTTACAGCGTCACCATTTCCGGGCTTGTGATATCTGGGATTGTGGAGCGGGACGTTGCTTTGAGGGGTACGGGGATCGGATCTGTATCGGTTTCCATACCCGGACAGCTGGAGGACAGCATGGCTGCAGGAAAGGGAGCGGGGAAGCCCTCGCTACTGCAGAACGAGCGTATACGATTCATTGTCTGTTTCCTTGGAGTCTTCGTTTGTTATTTTTACTATGGTATATTACAAGAGACAATGTAAGTAGTTTCCTGGTCTGACATCCGAGCGACATCATTGATTTCTAAACATAGGCTCTTGATGAACATTGCTTTTATTGGCTGTTTCTTTGTGCACATATGTTATTTGATGATGCTGTATGCAACAAGTTCATGTCATTATTGAATGTAGGCGAGCCAACTCTACAGAGCTGAAACTGTTCAAAAAACTATATCCCTATGGTATTAGCTTGCTACATACTGTAGATATGTCTTGAATGATATGTCACTCAAGGGTGAGGAATCTCATCTTGTTTCCAGTGATGATTTGTATCTGTAGTCAACCAGAGCAGACTAAGAGTACCTCACACTGCCCTCTCATTCTCTTTTTCTAGCCTACAGATACTCCACAGTTTAATTAACAAATAATTCCCTTGCTGAATATCAAGGCCTGTGTGTTGTTGTGTGTCACACCTGTCTTATATGTGTAATAAGAAGTGGATTAACTCTTGATTAACATGAGTGGTTGCACTGATAAAGTGTCATAATGCTGTTTGTCTGATTTACCCAGTACCCGAGGACAGTATGGTGAGGGGGAGAAGAAGGAGAAGTTTGTTTATGCCACAACGCTGGTATTCATCCAATGCATCATCAATGCTGGGTTTGCCAAGATCTGTGAGTAAACCACACATAGTCATCAATCGTGGCCTTTCACCTTCTGCCCAACACAGTTATCTCCAACATATCTTGCCCCCCGTGGGTGTTTCAATGGTCTGTTGGTATTGAATCTCCATGTATTATAGATGTCTCTTCTCTACCTGCTCCCCATTAGTGATTCAGTTTTTTGAGGGTTCCAGACCAGACCACACCAAGAGCTGGCTCTATGGAGTGTGTTCCCTGTCTTATCTTGGAGCCATGGTATCCAGCAACTCTGCCCTACAGTATGTCAACTACCCCACACAGGTCAGTCTTATCCCTCGCTGTCATCATCATAATTTGTTGTGATATTTTATTATTTTAAAATCTAAACAACCTCTCTATTGTTGTCACAGGTGTTGGGGAAGTCTTGTAAGCCCATCCCAGGTAGGTGTAATAATTATATTATTGCTCATCCTGACCCCACTCTCAACACCTGAATATGTAATTAACAAGTCATATGCAGCCTTTGACTTGGTGACCAGTGCAGGTTTGAGGGGTTAGTTTGCCTTATTTTATTGCATGGCCTCTTACTGCAGCAGTGTGTCATGTTTCAGTGTCAGCCAGACTCCCTTATCTGCATTTCCAGTGCCATTTTTAAAGCTGCAATATGTAACTTTTTGGGCGACTGAACCAAATTCACATTGAAATATGAGTTATAGATTTGTCATTCTCATTGCAAGCCAGTCTAAGAAGCGGTGTATCTGTTCTATGTGCACTATTTATATCCTTCCCTTTTTAAGTTTTGTTTTTGCATCTTTTACTTTCGGTTTTGTATGGTACAATGATTATTTACACTATACATGGCTTGTTTTGTCACGTACACTGACATTTGACAAACTATTAGAATTTTAGCAACCAGGAAATATCTGTGTGATTTCTGCATATTGCACCTTTTTTAAACTACACATCCCATCAGCCCTTCCAAACTCAGTGTCCCTGTTTAATGAACATGCATTCTATTTGCATGCACCTGCTGTGAGTCTCTGTCTCCCCATGTATACTGCTATGACTGCAAGTGTCATGCTAACAAAAAGTACATTAGTCTTGTCCCACCCAGTATTTTTCAATATGTAAACACTGTCTAGGGTTATTGTGTTCTATAGTAATACACTGACCAGTCTTATCCCTTGAGCACGTGCAGCCCATTAATCTACATAGCCATGGTTTTTACCCCCTGGCTGACTTGTCTTTCTATGTGCACATCAACCCAATAGACCAGTGATGGCTGCTGCTGATAACTGCCCCTCACATCCCTTTGCCTTTGGTTCCACAGTGATGATTCTGGGTGTATTTGTACTGAGGAAGAAATACCCACTGGCCAAGTACCTGTGTGTGCTGTTGATCGTCAGCGGGGTGGCCCTGTTCCTCTATAAACCCAACAAGAGTGTCACTTCCACAGAATCTGCTTTCGGCTTCGGGGAGATCCTGTTGGTGAGTGTAACTGTCCTCATCTGCCTGGGGTATTATCTCTGTGACCTCGTCTGTGTTTCTCTCTGCCTATATGTGTATTTGTTGTCTGTGCCTCTGTGGGTTTGTAAATGTGACCTTCTCTCTCCCTGTATATCCTAGCTGCTATCTCTGACCATGGACGGTTTGACTGGTGTGGCCCAGGACCACATGAGGAATCTCCCAGACTAGTGCCAACCACATGATGCTCAACATCAACATGTGGTCCACCCTGGTGCTGGGACTAGGTGAGACACCTGTTGTCCCTCACTAGTGTGAAAATATACACTTTGTCGGATCTCTCTGCTTTGTTTCTTCTATATCTCTATCTCTGCCAACTCCCCGTCTCTACTAAATACACCATTATTTATTCAATAAAATATCTTCATCTCAGATCTTCCTTCTCAGTCTAAGTGTCCCAATCTCATGCTTTTCTACAGCTTACTTTTATCAGAAACCCTTTGTTTGGTTTTGGCCAAAGCAGTCCCCACTTCCCTGGTTCTATTCAACCCAATCAAACTGCTGTTACTGCTCTGTACCAGTAGGGGGAGCCCTTAATCCACTGTTTGATTTTGATTTTGGAACAGGCATTTTCACCATAAAGTCATGGAACCAAATCTCAGCATGGGTTTGATTCCAAAACAATTAAAGTAATTCATTGGCTTCTCCCCACATTTGTAGCAGAAGAAAAGGCTAACCAATCTTATAACTTGAGATTAAAAAATAAGAATCAAGCAGCCTAGTTAAATAAAAAAGCAATTATTACATGCAGGAAAAAATAAATAAATTTATGCTGAATTGTGTCACTTTCAGTAAATTATCCCATGTGTTTTTCTTTCAGGGGTGTTGTGGACAGGTGAGGTATGGGACTTCCTGAGCTTCACAGACCGTCACCCCAGCATCTTCTGGAACATCCTTTTATTTGGAATAACTAGTGCTTTAGGCCAGGTGGGTCTCACATGGGTGTGACTGTGTGTGTGTGTGTGTGTGTGTGTGTGTGTGTGTGTGTGTGTGTGTGTGTGTGTGTGTGTGTGTGTGTGTGTGTGTGTGTGTGTGTGTGTGTGTGTGTGTGTGTGTGTGTGTGTGTGTGTGTTAAAAGGAAAACATTTCCATGTCTGCAAATCACATTCTACATTTTAATTGGTTCACATGTGTGTGATTCTTATGGATAAGTGCCAGTATCTAGTTTACAGTGGTCTTTCGCTATTTTGCTCTCATTCTCATTGCAGACTGTCTTTTATAGTAACAGTCATTCACTCTTCCTCTTCCTCTCTTAGACCTTCATCTTCATGACTGTGGTGTACTTCGGCCCTCTCACCTGCTCCATCGTCACTACCACACGGAAGTTCTTTACCATCCTGGGCTCTGTCCTTCTATTCGGCAACGTCCTCAACACCATGCAGTGGGTCGGAACTGTCCTGGTGTTCCTTGGTGAGTAACAACATTAACTTGTTAACTCTTAATATCTCTCTGATGTTGTGACTATGTCTCTGTTTCAATCTCTCTCTCTCTCTCTCTCTCTCTCTCTCTCTCTCTCTCTCTCTCTCTCTCTCTCTCTCTCTCTCGCCATCTCCCTCCACCATGTGCTCATGTGTCTGTAGTAACTTTAAGCTTCACCTCATAGTTGAAATGCTGAGCTGCTCTTCAGCTGTTTATGGAGATGTTCCATTAGAGCTCATAGGCCTCAACTAGTAGTGAAGTCTCTTTTTGGTTGATGAGATGACTAGACACCTCTACTGTCTTAATTGTATCATGTGCTTTTTCATTTAAGGTCTCGGGTTTGATGCCAAATTTGGCAAGACACCAAAGAAGACCACACACTAAGGAACCTGGAATATGTCATGGCAAAACTGACAAACTGAAAGTCCAGTGGACAGAAATCCATCTCTCTCTGATTTTCTTACCACATCCTGCCTAGGCAGTACACCTACAAATACTTAGTCATTGTTAGTTACCATATTATATATATTTTTTTTAACATAATCATGAAAGAAGCCCCTATGTTTTCAAACGTTCCCATTCTCCTGAACCTACTAAGACAGACAAGCATCATCTACTTAGACCGCAAGACCACATCCACATGAAGAGTAAATGGGGCAGAATGAGATGGGTGGGCTGAGGAAAGATGACAACATGCACGTCAAATCCCTTGTGGTTGTTGAGGCTGCTTCTCCCTTTGGACTACATCTGAACCACACAGGCCTATGAATCTCAGCTCTGAGATTTACCATCACCAAGGAATGCCTGGTTTTCACTGGGATTTGTAACCGTAGTAAAGATATTGGTTACAGAAAAACACCCTAATAAACGAGTCGATTGTCTTGTCAGTTAGAAGTTTTCCAAGTAAAACTCTATTATCAGATCAAAAGTTGGTGAGACCTGCACAAGATTCTGAATGTTGACATGCTGTAGATGAGGAGTTTTAACACTTCCACGTAGTTGACTCAGGATGTTTAGTCTTCATTTCCATTATTATCTTGGCAGACAACTAGACTCTCTGTATTATGGAAATAATAAACATAAAATACTGTAAATGAGCCAATTTGTTTGATACTCATGGCCAATCTGACAGATAAATCTTGTTGCTTTTTAAAAATAAAAGTAGGATATGCCTTGAATACATAGTAAAAGGGAAACCATAATATGGGATCAGCATAGTTATATGTTTAATAAATTGCTATTATTGAACGTTTTGGCCAAACTGGATGAAAATCTGCCAACGTACAATTCTTTTCCAGAGAATTAAAACCGGATGAAATTAAACAGAGGAGACATGATACATGATTTGGCTTAAATCTGTGTTTTGATATGACAATTAAACATGTTTTCCATTGTTCTAGGATTGGAACACCAGGCTGACAATGACCTTGTTCTTTCTCAAAATGATAAATGTATCATGTAAGCATGTCATGGAAGTGCATTTGTAACAGTTTTCTTCCTTTGAAGGAGAGGAGGACCAAAATGCAGCGTGGTTAGAGTTCAACATGTTTAATAAAGACCATACATGAGAACACTACAAAATACAAAACAACAAATGTGAAAAACAAAACAGTCCTATCTGGTACAAAGACAGAAGACAACCACCCACAAAATACCCAAAGAACATGGCTGCCTAAATATGGTTCCCAATCAGAGACAATGATAAACACCTGCCTCTAATTGAGAACCAGTCTAGGCAACCATAGACTTACATAAACACCTAGACCAGACAAAACACATAAATCCCCATGTCACACCCTGACCTAACCAAAATAATAAAGATAACTAAGGCCAGGGCGTGACAGCATTTGTTTTACTTAATATTGAAAGACTTTTGGAAGGTTTGTTTGTTGTAGTCTATCAAATTATGTCTACTTCACTGGTTGGAACTTTCCCACACAGCATCATAGACCGGCTGTGCAGAAACTCTTATGAGTGGTTAACGACCAATTTTCAGTGAAAATACAATTCAGAGGAAACTAACGTTGGTAGATGTTGGCGAGGCAATCTGATTATCAGGGTGAGCTGCAGGACACTGGCAGAGCACACAGAAAACTAAATTGTCCAGCTCACTGTTTGGGCAAGCTATCCCGAGGTCCTGCTGATAGTGACAATGAATTACAACACATGTAGTGTGAGGATGCTGTTCTCTGATGTAGTAGTTGAACAGTACTATACTGTTTTAAAGCCTCTTTCGTTCAACACCAGAGGACCTGATGGTGCAGTGGTTTGGACGCAGGTTTGAGTCCCGGTCGGCTACCCCCAAAAATGGCTGTGTTATCAGAAGTGGGATGATGTCGTTGTGCGCTTCCAAGGGGATAGTGTTGCATCCCACCTAGTTAAGAGCTTCCGACAGCTAGGCATAGTGGCTCAGGTATTGGATGAACAGATGAAGGGTTAATTTGAGTGAAGCCTGGTCTACCCCTGAAGACACTGGAGTATCATTACTGAAAGTTCTGTAGGTGTGTGAGACAGAGTCAAGTGAAAGTAATCTTCCATCCCTCTACAAATATTCTCCCATGAATGCTTCTGTTGTATGACTGGTGGGATTCATTTTCAAACCTACTGAGGCCTTGTTCAAATACTTTGAAAAAGCATCCTTCCTTATTCCCTTCCTTGAAGTAGGCTAATCAGTGATTGAATATAAACAGATATAATTGGACTGGTAAAAGCTTTATTTACTGTCAGATGACAAACATATTATATGTGGTGGGATGAACTAAACCATCTCTGCCTACTGGTTGAAAATTAAGACTGCAGTGTCAAATGTATTTTGTTAAGAAGGAGAGGAATGGAGACTTTGATCAAGGGAGAAGGAAAGTGAGTCCCATGAGAGGATAAAAACGAAGAAGGCTGGTAGCAAGTGCAAACAGAGTGAGCCGTACACCGGATCCAGTTCTGGAGGCGAAATGGAAGTGCATGAGAGCGAATTACCAGAGGTGGCCCAGTCTTTGGTATCAGGTTTGGTGAGGTTCTTGGAGCCTGAGCATTGTACCGATGGTCAGGATAAATATGAGTCTGTTACAGTAAGAGTGACATTTTTGGAGAAAGTAGGCCCCTGCTTTTTGGCTGATCCATATGTGGTTTCAGGGTGGGTGATAACGGAGTTGGGTGCTGTGGAGTCGGTGTAGATAACCCGAAGTGGTCTTGTGATAATTATTTGTATTTCTGTCAGTCAGAGTGGAGCGGAAGCTTCGCGCCACATGAATGGGGACAAGAGAGATGACTTGTTTCTTTCTCAAGAACATGGTGCCATTGAAAGGAGTGATTACTGGGGTAGCGGTAAATGTGAATGTGGACCAGCTGAAGGGGAAGATACCCAGTGTTTGTGATGCTTGTCGTTTGGTGCGACACAGACAGGGTGGCGTGAGTGGAGGAACAGAGGAGTCATTAGCTGTTCTTTTGAGTTTTGATGTTGAGTCTTTGCCTGACAAAGTGATGTTAGGATATTTCAGTAATCCCGTACAAGCTTTTGTGCTTAATCCATTAGGTTGTTACAGGTGTCAAGTTTATGGGCACGTGGCAGCAGTGTGTAGGAGGTAGGTTCCTAGGTGTGAGAAGTGTGCAGAAGGGCATGAGTCAAAGAAATGTGTAGTATTGGGGAAAGAAGCGCTATGTGTTATTAATTGTAGGGATGCCAGAAGTGTCTGTTGCGAAAGAGGCAGGTTGAGGTTACCAGGATTAGAGAAGTGCAGAGGGTGTCGTATGCTGAGGCAGTGAAGAAAGTAGAGGAAGATGGTTCAAGGAGGAGGGATCCTGAGAGGATCCCTGTGAGTTGTAGATTTGTGCCAGCACAGAAGGATAGGCCTATGAGTGACATATGCTTCAGTAAGATTGGCTTCTTAACGTTTATAGCAATGGTTATCAACCAGAGGGATGGAATGTAAGTCCCAGAAAATTGAGGTTCTGGTGGCAGCTGCAAATAAATATTTGGGTGTACAAGATTTTACTTCAGAAGGGTGTGTTGAGTGGTGGTGTCCAGATAGGGTTTTAAATATTGGAATTGGGTGGTGGGTTTATAATGGTTAGATGACAGTTTTTTATTTATATTATTGTATTTAATTTTGGTCCGTAAAGCATAAGGGATTTAGACCCGAGTGTAGTTAGTGGCAGTAACGCAACATATATTGGCTGGATGCCAACCGCCGTTAAACCACACCAAAGAAGAAAAAGAACGAGTTGAGGACTCAAGGGCGTGAGGAATCTCCACAGATAGAACAATGAGACAGATATTTCGCCGGATGTATAAATGTGAAGCATCCGGTTGGTGTTTCCACTCACCACCAGATATGGTGACGAGAGGAAGCAAATTTTCTCATCGCTGAAACATTTTATCTCCATACAGGTTTCTGTTTCCAAAACTAGAATCTGTAGACTTTACCCTTTGCCAAATAAAAATAAAATGCATTGTTTATAGAAGAAGTGCAAGGGCGAATGGATCTCACTGGCTCGTGATTTGCTCCCACCTCCTTGCTTGTTCGACCCATTATGATTCGTTCATCTGCTCCTATTGGAAACGACAGACTGTGGTCTATCTTGGGTCCGTTATAAAAAGCATTGATGTCTCTGAAAAGTATCTGAAAATACGCTCAGTTACTGCCTGGCAAGGCCTACGTTAATCCGGTTATTTCTGTACAAATTGGGAGAAGTAAACCCTCGCAATGCTGAGCACAGTTAGCCGGCAACTTAAAAGCCACCCAGCAGTAAGTACATGTGAAATCGGGAAGTTTGCTAAATCGTATAGATTCTTTTTTTTGGGGGGTTGCGTCGTTCTAACGTTAACTTCGAAGCTAACCTCGATTTTTACTACGTTACTCGTTTCACCCAAATGTCGCATTTTGTCATGTATTGTTGAGTGATTGGAAAATGACAAGTTCGAATATAACGATATGGTGTTTGCTGCATTGATCGTTGATTGACAAGTGATGGCATTTACCACAGACCGAAACGGCCCTGTGTGCTAACTTGTTAGCTACTGTAGCCAGTTGGCCCCAGTGTGGGTTATGTACTTGAAAGGGCAAGGACTCAAACATGATTGAATGTATAGTTACTATTATTAACATTTCAAGTGGGAGGGCGCGAGCGTGTCTAGCTAACGTTAGATGGTTAGTTGCTGGAATTGCGACCTGGCAAAAAAAGGCCTCAACTCGGTCAAGGACGAGGCGGTTAACCGAGGGCATAACGTTACTATGTCAGAGTCACGACCCGGTGTAGTGGCCCTTTATTGAAAAAGGTTAACTAGTTATTGTCTTGTTTTGCACACTTTGTACAAAATAATAAAATGCAGTACTACAGGATATTTCTTAACGTAGCTCTTTATTAGCTAGCTATAACTGGAATGTTCACGTATCGCCAACCAGGATCAAACTGCCCATGACCTAACCATTTGGGTGGTCTTAACCAATCATAGCACAGTATGATATGGCGGTAAAATGCATCCAATTACAATTCAGTATGTTTACACATATGAATATTACAGCTTGAATGCACTTTTTTTAAAATCAAGTTTTATTTGGTTGAAATCGGATAACTGTAGTCTCGGGACTTTGGCGAAAGCAATCCAGTTGATTTAAATATTTTTAGACGACCCTCGGTCCTGCCATTACGCTCCTGACGTTGCAGGTAATAGGCTACACCAGGGTTCGGGAGTCTTTTTCATGTGGAGTGCCAATTTACAATTGATCTAACCAGTCATGTTTTTCATGCACATTTTCGTGGAACAGTTTAATTTCCATTACAATAACGTATTTGTTTAGTATTGCCAACTCGGTAAAAATAATCAACATAAAGCCAACAAATTACATTGCAAGTAAAAAATATATCCTGATAAATATCATGTGAATCACATTTGCTATGCATGGAGTTTTGTTCATTTCATGTTCTTCAATAGCTTTAATCTCTCTACTCTGTCTGCAACTTGAAACATCGTTTTAACTGGGTCTGGCCCACAGTTTGAACTGGCAACTATATCAACTCTTCTAGGTCCTCCAGAGTTTAATGAGCCACTGGATCAGAGCATTACTTTTTGGTTTCCCGCCGAAGCTCGGTGGTTATCGAAAGTGAGCAAGCTGGAAAGATTTTTGAATACAGTTCGGAACTAACTATTGTCATTCTCAATGGATGTTAAGTTAAGACTGTTGACTTGCTGTTTGAGGAAGAAAAAAAGACTGAAGCTCCACAGCTCATTAGTGGTGGTGCGTTAAGACCATCAGAAATGGCATTGGATGTCCCCAAATGGGTACATTCATACATTTGCGTGAAGGCCAGGTAGCCTGGATTTACTTCTGTGTAATCAGGTGTGCGTCCTTACTCAACATTGACAGGAGCACTCCAAACAAAATACAATGAATAAATTGACAACTTGTAAATGGAATGAAATAAGTGTAGCATAAATTGAACTCTGCAAACGTGTCCGCTCCGACAATGAGAATGGTAAAAGACTAATAATATATTTTATTACCTAAATTACCGTAACCAAAGGAAGAAAGATGAGAAATGATTGGAATTAATGTCAAATGTACCACTGGTCATAAATGTCCCCTTTTCAGGACCATGTCTTTCAAAGATAATTAGTAAAAATCCAAATAAATTCACAGATCTTCATTGTAAAGGGGTTGATTAGTTTCCCATGCTTGTTCAATGAACCACCAACAACAATTAATGAACATGCACCTGTGGAATGGTCATTAAGACAATAACAGCTTACAGACTGTAGGAAATTAAGGTCACAGTTATGAAAACCTAGGACACTAAAGAGGCCTTTCTACTGACTGGAAAAACACCAAAAGAAAGATGTCCAGGGTCCCTGCTCATCTGAGTGAATGTGCCATAGGCACACTGCGAGGAGGCATGAGGACTGTAGATGTGGCCAGGGCAATAAATTGCCATGTCCGTACTGTGAGATGCCTAAGACAGCGCTGCATGGAGACAGGACGGACAGTTGATCGTCACGGTGGCAGACCACGTGTAACAACACCTGCACAGGATCTGTACATCCGAACATCACATCTGTGGGACAGGTACAGGATGGCAACAACAACTGCCCGAGTTACACCAAGAACACACAATCCCTCCATCAATGCTCAGACTGTCTACAATAGGCTGAGAGGGGCTGGACTGAGGGCTTGTAGGCCTGTTGCAAGGCAAGTCCTCACCAGACATCACCTGCAACAACGTCGCCTATGGGCACAAACCCACTGGACCAAACAGGACTGGAAAAAAGTCTCAAAGTGCTCTTCACTGACGATTCGCGGTTTTGTCTCACCAGGGGTGATGGTTGGAATCGCGTTTATTGTCGAAGGAATGAGGGTTACACCGAGGCCTGTACTCTGGAGCGGGATCGATTTTCAAGGTGGAGGGTCCGTTATGGTCTGGGCCGGTGTGTCAGAGCATCATCAGACTGAGCTTGTTGTCATTGCAGGCAATCTCAACGCTGTGCATTACAGGGAAGACATCCTCCTCCCTCATGTGGTACCCTTCCTGCAGGCTCATCCTGACATGACCCTCCAGCATGACAATGCCATACTGCTCATTCTGTGTGTGATTTCCTGCATGACAGGAATGTCAGTGTTCTGCCAGGGCCAGCGAAGAGCTCTGATCTCAATTCCATTGATCATGACTGGGACCTGTTGGATCGGAGGGTGAGGGCTATGGCCGTTTCCCCCAGAAATGTCCAGGAACTTGCATGTGTCTTGGTGGAAGAGTGGGGTAACATCTCACAGCAAGAACTGGCAAATCTGGTGCAGTACATGAGGACTGCAGCTGGTAGCTACACTAGATTCTGTTTCTATTCTCTTTCTGTTAGTCACATGTCTGTGGTACTTATTCAGTTTGTCTCAGTTGTTGGATCTTATGTTCATACAAATATTTACACATGTTAAGTTTGCTTAAAATAAATGCAGTTGACAGTGAGAGGACTTTCTTTTTTTTGATGAGTTTATATGTAATTGTGACTTGAAAGACTCAAAGGGCAAACTAATTCACACAATGAAGTTATGAAACAATGAATGCATATTAACTGAATTGGCGGTGGAGAGCAGATTCTGGAGAGACACAAACCTTTAACATTTAAGCCACACTTACCTTCACTCAACATTTTTCATTATACTTAAGACACATTTTCTTCACACATACTGTAGGCCAAAGGAATACTCTCACAAACAGCTTCATGTCCAAAGCAGTAGCCATTTTGTGGATTAATCCACTGAGACGGGCACGAATCAGACAGGTGTCTACTGTGCCATTAAACATATCTATCGACCAAACAATCGACCAGTTGACTGAATGGGGTCAGCCATATTTCCCTTGATTGCCACCTTACCCTGTCCTCTATTGTTCCCCCTAACTATTTTCTATTCCCTCCAGCTGATCCCCCTTTTCATCTTCATCGGTGGTGGGACAGTTATGTCTGGAGCGTATCTCTTGCGCCTGGCAATGGGACCCCATGTCAGGTAAGGACCCTGCTAATAAGGCTCCAGTCCAAATGGAAACTGTCTGAAATGAGATCCACATAGTAACTGGATTGACCTTGAGTGTTTTAGTCATAAGTTAGACGCCGGTGGCAATTTCAATGTGCAGGACGGGTATATTGCTATTAGTTAAACTTTTAATTTCAATATGTATGTTGTAGTTGGAATCGCAATGGCAACCCTGAGCCATGGAACAAGACGGAACCCACACAGCAGCACAAGGTAGGTCACTCACTTACAGGATGATCCGTTATGTCTGGATTTATGTATCACCATGGTCAGTGCATTAAACTTGGTCTCTGCTGCACATGGCAGTGAGCAGAGGTTGTACAGCGCAGTGAGGGAACATGTTAATGTAGTGGCTTGAGCCAAAAATGTAATTGAGCTGTCGTCTGATTCCACTCATCCCATAGTTGAATTAATTATACAGTATAATCCTGTTAGTTTAGTAAGTAATCTGATCAACCAATCTAATTGTCAGTCACAACAACAAAGCAAGTTTGACACTGACTGAATAACATACCTGGGAATGATTTTGAAAGTAAAGGCAGGTTTTTGCTTAGAATAACTGTTATTCATCGATATTTGATCCCTGATGGTCTTAAACTCAAACTTTATTGTTCCTCTATTTCATTCATAGTTTTACTCAGTGAACATGGACTACAGCAAGCTGAAGAAAGAGGGTCCTGACTTCTAAACTCTTCTGCTGGACCAAAGGGAAAAAAATGAGGGAAAAAATGACTTATTCTGACACTGACTTCCCTTACACCTCTAACTTGAAACCAGTGGATGCAAAGAGGCTAAACTGCACAACTTCTGTCCCCTTTGACCTTTTAACAGTCTCTTTTTTTTCCCCTCATGGTTGTGCAGCAATAAAGTGAAGGAGTCTTTTCTCCTGTGTACAGAGAATTGTCTGTATTTCTTTAGTTGGTGTTCAAAGGGATACAGGTTTGACTTAACCCTAAAACATGATATTCTGGTACCAAGTTATAGGTTTGTTCTGGTTTGAAATCATGAAGTCAGTCATTTGTTAGCCCACACTAGCTTGACTCAATATTTTGCTCTTGGTTTTTGCCTCATGCCACCTTTTGTCGTCCTTGCCCTCCTTTTCCGCCTGGCGGCACTGTCTGCGTACGTGTATATCATAATACGCTTGACTACGGTCCAGTGTGTAATTTACAGTATGACTACATGCTTGGTCTTGAATATGCTCATCCACAAGTTATCAGAGGAGCCCTTGACATGCTCGTGCTGTGTGCCTTTGATAGATCTCCACATGGTCTGACCATCTGTTCAAGGCTGCACTGCACCATTATAGGCCATGTTGTCTGAAGGTCTGCAATCACTCACTGACTAAAACCAGGCAGGTGGGAGTAAAGGATAACAGACAAACTATGAAGGTTGGCCTTGTATTAGCAACCAATAAAGCAATGATAATGTTCCCGAGCGTATTAAACGGAGCAGATGAAACCGAGTTCTCAGGGAGACTGGTGCGGAGGTGTTTCTCCTAGAATGTCATGGCTCTGCCTGATGAGTTTGTGAATGTCATCGGGTCACACTGCGTCTCTCAGGCTGGGAAAACTCTGAAAAGGATGTGCAGCCAACAACACTGGAAATGTCAAGGATGGCTTCACATTGGACTAAAACTTCCCCCACCCTCTTCAAGGCTGGAACAGGCTTTGTCTCCAATACAATAATTATTTCAGTTAAGAGAACTTTCCTTCACACCCCTTTGATTACGCTGAAATATTCAGGTTGTAGAAAACTAATCTGTAGACTACTTTCTGTGCTTAATCAGAGACCACTGTAATTGGGGACATGATTATTTTTCTGACAGTGAAACCTCTGCTTAGTCATACAAAATATTGTCACAATATAAAATTGGATATATATTATTGGTCCTCTTATGTGGGGATGGCTCCCTAGAACTGGAAGAACAGTCAATAGTGAAAAAAGTTTGCATGACTTCTTCAAGGTTCCTAACCACTGGCCAGCATTGTTAACCTTTTTCACATGACCTCTTGGTCACCTCTGCCAGCAACACCAAAGACTAGCAACACACTGTCCATCCAGAATTGACTTTTTATTTAACAAGGCAAGTCAGTTAAGAACAAATTCTTATTTGCAATGACAGCCTACCGGGGAACAGTGGGTTAACTGCCTTGTTCAGGGACAGAACAGATTTTTACCTTGTCAGCTCCGGGAGTCGATCCAGCAACCTTTTGGTTACTGGTCCAAGGCTCTAACCACTAGGCTACCTGCCGCCCCATATAAACTAGTTTCAGAGATTTAATTTATTTCTACTATTTTCTACATTGTAAAATAATAGTGAAGACATCAAAACTATGACATATCACATGATATCATGTAGTAACCAAATAAGTGTGAAACAAATCTATATATATTTTATATTTGAGATTCTTCAAAGTAGCCACCCTTTGCCTTGACAACCTTGCACACTCTTAGAATTCAGATTCACCTAGAATGCTCCTTGGTAACTACATTATTGTGTTATTTCATAGTTTGTATGTCTTCACTATTATTCTACAATTTAGAAAATAATACAAATAAAGAAAAACCCTTGAATGAGTAGGTGTGTCCAAACTTTTGACTGGTACTGTATGTCTGTACTCGATAGACATTAGCTCTGTCACACAGGCATGTGTAGGTTACATAGCAGTTTAACCTGGTATAATGTGTCACTGGATGGCACTCAGCATTTGATGCCAATCCCAGACACCCAGGCAATCTGAGTCACATGATAATACATGCATGCACACACAGGCCAGCAGGGTTTCAATAACAGCATGAACAATACAGAGATCTGTCTCCATGTTTGGTGAGTAGTGAATCTGAAGGTATTACGAATCGGTGGTTTCACTGGTAAACGCAGCAACACTGTGGTCACATAGTTCACATGCCACCAGCCCACTTTCATTAGTTTTCAGATTCAATATACAACAGCAATAATTCTGCAATGCCCCCTCCCTCCTTTGCTCATTCCCCCAACATCACTGTGGTTCACAGAGTTCAACCTCAATTTCAAATCTGAAGTAAACATGACATTTAGTCCTCTGATATTAATCATGTTTTCTTTGACAATTTATAACCCATTAAGGCATAGAGCCGGGGTTTCTATCTTTACCAGAACAATCACTGCACTCTCTGGCTATATGAATGTTTACCCAGGATCATAGCATTCTTAGTAGAAGGATCCTCTGGTAAATCTGGGATATGAATATCTTAAATGAGATATATTTGCAGAGATATTTAGAGATGTAGATGGCGTCTGTGCTGTGTATTATTTGATTAAAACAATGAAGAATAGGAATCATGAGGTGGATTTTAATGATAAACTGTACAGTATATCAAGATTTATTGCACTACAAATTAGGTTTGACAGGCAGCAGGTGACCCCTCACACCTACAGCTGTGCTGTACCGACCCCAGTGTATAATACCAACGACACACCCTCATCTGACACGCAGATGTGGTGACAGGTGGCAGGGGCTGCTAAAGGGGAAACCAGGCTCATGATTGAGTTACAGGCTGACTGCTAAAACCTGATTCAATTAGAGTGATGGATATGCTCATGTGTTGACAGCCCTCTCTGTCTCCAGAACTGTGGTTTCACAGGCACCCTACACACCCAGACCAGAAACAGCTGTAGTTTACCACTCCGTACATGATCAATCTCATAGTCACCCAACACGATTCTTCTAAATACCTGTCTTCCTTTGGCCTAGTTTCGTTCATTCAGAAAGAAAAGGGGAAAGGTTGTGGAGAGGTAATCTTAGCTATATTTTTCCTGTTGAAACAAAATTTTGGCTCTTTCTCTGCTCCCTTTCTCCCACTGATCACTATCGTTCTTCCTCTGCCATCATTTTATCTAATACAACTCAATCATGCACAGACAAACCCATAGGCATATGTACAGAGTGAAGTCAATGCTGTTGTATACCAAGACAATCACATTGATCCTAGGGCTCCTTCACTCCCTCTGACAAAGTGCCATTTGCTGCAGACACCCAGAAAGGTCAGGGCTGTCGATGTAGTTTTGAGTGTTAGATTGAGTAAGGACACTGCAATTTCACAGCCAATTCAAAGGAAATACCATTGGAATGAATCAGGGACTGTGCTGGAGTCTAAGGTGCCTAGTCACTTTGGAAACATTTCCTGATTCTGAAGTTAAATGGCAGCTACTGTCTGTGTGTTATCAACACCTTTACTCAGAGTGGTAAGATACAATAGGAGAATATAGACAACAAAATAACCACAACAGATAAACAAACATCTATAACCAAGTTCTCATCATCCATGGCATCTGTGTGTTATCTAATCTAATCTTCTCTTCAACTGTGGAAAGAAAGCAGGTCAAAATTTAAATAGCTGAAAATAGAACATCTGGCTGGGCCTTGTCAGTCACCGGTGCGTAATGAAATATGGAAATGAGGGCGCTCTTCAAAGAGATGCGGGCCTTCCGTGCCGTCTTGGGTCTCCAGCAGGCCCCTCAACAGCCCTGGTAGAACCCCGCCCCCCTGAAACACACGATGCATTTTCAGGTGCTGTGGCCCGAGCCACCAGCGCTGCCAGCTCGTTAGCGCTTGCAGACTGGCAAGGCTGGCAGGTGGCATCATTAAACTTCAAACCCGCTTTCGACCTGGGGTTCCGCTGCAAGAAGTCCGCCCGCTCACACGCTTGCCAGCAGCTGATTAGCGCAACACCACTACCCACACCCAACACACCTTACCCCCCCTCTGCTACCATCACCAGCCCAAATAGAAAGCACCCTGTCTCTGGCCAAGCATAATATCTTTATCAATAACTCCAGTCTGTCTTCCTTTTGTTTTCCCCAACATCACTCTTCTCTTTTCTTCTCCTCCACTGAAGGCTGACGGCATGTCTTCCCCTGGAAATGTCCTCTGTGATTGAGTCATGAATGATAATGGCTGAATTATTTGCTGAAATGGTCTCGTAGGATTCATTTAATGTTCACTGATAATGGAAGGGCTTTGCCTTCCATTATCTGGTGAGAGAGACGGAGCATATATCTTTGCAGGCAGCCTGACTTTGTATTTTCATTGCCACATTGTAGAATCATTGATGTATTTTTATATTTTGTGTAGTGATTCAACCTATGGATGACAGGATCCATTTCCACATGTTCTACTTTATTACCACAATATCTAAGATTGACCTGAAATCCTGTGAGTCTTTCATACTTCTACTTTCAGATCCACATGATCTCGCCATCCCTTCAGATCCCAACAGGCTGTGTCACTGACCTCCCAGTATGACATGCAAAGCCCCAGAGTGTTGTCAGGGATCTGTGGCCCTCCCATTGGCCCCCCTGGTCAATCTACATAGCACAGTCTGTCACTCTAACAGCCAGAGCCTTGAGGAGGTACAGTCTAGAATTTTAAGACCCAGCGAGATTCCCTCAGTCCTGTCTCTTAATATAAATCACAGACATTTCAGTTGGAACTCTTTCTATAATGCTGAGAGGGAGCTTTTGCCAACTGTACCTTTTTAACTGGACAGAAGAAGATGCAATAATGTGCTCCAAAAGCACCCCCGGGAGATGTAAGGACTGCTGTGAGGAGAAACAAGAGTGTTGCTGCTTTAAGACTATAACAAAAGGGGCCTTACTCATAATTCAGATCTTTATCTAATGAACACGGACACCCACACAACTGAGGCAGACTCCAGGAGAAACTGGAACAGGACTGAACCAAAATGTCCTCTGACGAGGAGGGAGACAGATGTAGGTCTAAGGAAGCCCTAGAGTAAAAAATAAACACATTTAGAAACATGTGTAGCTTGTCTCTCCTTCTGCAAGGGAAACAGTTTCCAGTTTTTGGATTGTTATCTATAATGCCACATTGCTATCTTGGTACCAGTAATTAGTGTCCAGGGCATGGGCACAAACAAATGAGCATGAGGCTAATAGGAAGACCAGTAGATCAAGCAACATTGGCTTGTTTATGTCTTTTAACACTCCACTCTGTATGGCTGTAGAGATCTTCTCCATTGATTTGCCACATGAGCAGTGGCACAGAGATCACACAGTTATTCTCATCAACTTCACAGCCTTGGGGCTTTGACACAATCCAGTGAACCCCACTATGCTGTTCCTCCTGAGTCAGGACTGGCTTCTCATCATGTTGTCACACAGTGCACACAAGCCACGCGTACAAAGAAGTCATAGGGGACCACAGACAGAAATGTTCCACTGCCTTATTGCAGTGGATTGCTGGGTATGTTACTGTAGCTCTCAACATGACCGCTGATGAAAATGAATGTATGTTCATACACTTTCTGTAAGTTGGGGTGAAAAGCATAGGCCTCTGAAGATATCGTCACGACTTACGCCGAAGTCGGTCCATCTCCTTGCGATCGATGTCACTGGCCTTCTAGCCATCGCCGATCCACTTTTCATTTTCCATTTGTTTTGTCTTTGTCTTACACACCTGTTTTCAATCACCCAATTACCTGTTCATTATTTAACCCTCTGTTCCCCCATGATTGTTTGTGAGTGATTGTTTCTATGTAGGAAGGTCCGTTATTGTGGGCTCTATTCTTGTATTCCAGTTATTATTTGTTGAGTAAAATACATTTATTTACTCATATTTGCTGTCCTGCGCCTGACTCCTATACACCAGCTACACACAGACTTCCTTACAGAATCACTCACCTGAAAGAATGGAGTCAGCAGGAGCAGACGCCATCCCATCAGAGATAGAGGAGCGTGTTCAGCAGCACGCGACCATATTGCAACATCTGGGCACCGCCATGGATCGCGTGCTGCAGAAGATGGATTGTTGGGAGAGAGGAGGAGGTTTTCCCAGTGCCTCCACCAGCCCCACTACAACAGGTCCCACTGTCCACTCCTCTTCCACCTGGTCCCAGCGGGATTCGACTTGCGCTCCTGAGGGAGTATGATGGGACGGCTGCCGGATGCCAGGGGTTTCTACTACAGCTGCAGCTCTACCTGGCGACGGTCCACCCGGGTCCTTCGGGGAGTGAGAGTGTGCCCTCGTCTCCTGCCTCTCAGGAAAAGCCCTGGTGTGGGCCAACGCCGTATGGAGTGAGGGAGACGCGGCGTTGGGCCATTACGCAGAGTTCACCTGCCGCTTTCGGGCAGTGTTCGACCACCAGCCTGAGGGTCGAGCAGCGGGTGAACGTCTGTTCCACCTGAGGCAGGGGATGAGGAGCGAGCAGGATTTCACCTTGGACTTCCGGACCTTGGCCGCCAGCCTGGGATGGAACGACAGGGCCCTGATCACTACAGGTGCAGTCTGCGCGAGGACGTCCGTCGGGAGTTGGCCTGCCGAGACACCATCCTCACATTGGACCAGCTGGTGGACATGTCCATCCGACTGGACAACCTGCTGACTGCCCGTGGACATCCGGATCGGGACCTGTCTTTTCCATCCCCAGCACCTCTGCTCCGACGCCCATGGAGCTGGGAGGTGCAGCACTTAGGGCGACCGGAGGAGGGGCCATTCCCTGCACCATCTGTGGCCGCAGAGGGCACAATGCTGGTCGGTGCTGGGGGGGGGTTCCTCAGGCAGCAGGCAAGGCACTATCGTGTCACCCCAGGTGAGTCAGCACCAGGCTCACCCAGAGCCCTCTGTTGCTCACATGTATGTGTTTATTTCATTTCCTGAGTTTTCCCCCATTCCCAGCATAAGGCTTTCATAGATTCAGGCGCAGCTGGGAATTTTATAGACCGTTCATTTGCTCATAGTTTAGGTATCCCCCTTGTTCCTGTGGATATGCCCTTCCCTGTGCATGCACTAGATAGTCGTCCATTAGGGCCAGGGCTGATTAGGGAGGCCACCGCTCCACTTGACATGGTTACGAAGGAGGGTCATAAGGAGAGAATCAGTCTCTTCCTTATTGATTCTCCTGTGTTTCCTGTGGTGCTGGGCCTACCCTGGTTGGCCTGTCATGACCCCACTATTTTGTGGCAACAGAGGGCTCTCAGGCGGTGGTCACGAGAGTGCTTAGGGAGGTGTGTGGGCGTTTCCATCGGTGCGACTACGTTGGAAAGTCCAGACCAAGTCTCCACCATGCGCATCCCTCAGATATGCCGATTTGGCTCTCGCCTTCTGTAAGAAGAGGGCGACTAAATTACCACCCCATCGACGGGGGGATTGTGCGATAGATCTCCTGGTAGACGCAGCACTTCCCAGGAGTCACATGTATCCTCTGTCACAGGAGGAGACGGTGGCTATGGAAACATATGTCTCCGAATCCCTGGGGCAGGGATACATTCGGCCCTCGACTTCACCTGCCTCCTCGAGTTTATTTTTTGTGAAGGAGAAGGATGTGGGTCTGTGTCCGTGCATTGACTATCGAGGGATCAACCAGATCACTGTGGGGTACAGCTACCCACTGCCTCTCATAGACAGTGTGATAGAGTCAATGCACGAGGCGCTTCTTCACTAAACTAGATCTCAGGAGCGCTTACAACCTTGCGCGCATCCAGGAGGTGTACGAGTGGAAGACGGCATTTAGTACCACCTCAGGGCACTATAAGTACCTCGTCATGCCGTATGGGTTGACGAGATTTTCCGGGACCTGCACGGGTAGCATGTAGTGGTGTATATCGAAGACATTTATTTACTCATATCTGCAGTCCTGCGCCTGACTCCTATACACCAGCTACACACAGATTTAATTACATATATAGAATACTATTCTCTAATAGTACATGCAACAGGGTATTCATTTTCATCACAATTATTTCTCTCTCAACATCGTTGGGAAGGGCCCGTCAATAAGCATTTCACTGGTAGTGTACACTTGTTGTCTACAATGTATGTGACAAATAATATTTGATTTGAATTCACAGATTGCTTTGACAAAATAATTGATTTGTTGTTATTTCCTCCACATGGAGGCAGTAGAGTGTGTGTGTGTGTGTGTGTTTGGCATCAGAGGTGAGGACTAGGCAAGGCAACCCCTCTCTGTAAGCGGTTGACCCCCGGGGTTTGGCATGGCCACCATGTTCCCCTGGCTGCTGGCCCTCATCCTGAGC
Organism: Oncorhynchus gorbuscha; assembly: GCF_021184085.1. Taxonomy (NCBI): domain Eukaryota; kingdom Metazoa; phylum Chordata; class Actinopteri; order Salmoniformes; family Salmonidae; genus Oncorhynchus; species Oncorhynchus gorbuscha. The sequence goes on along the minus strand of NC_060188.1, from coordinate 12,309,968 downwards.
AGTCAGAATGGTAGAGCAGCGCTGGGACTGGAGCAGAACCTTCGGACTCCATCTGTCGCCTTCTCCACAGTCACAGCAGAGCAGAGGGAGACAGAGAGAGCCACAGACAGGCGTGTCCACCCCCACCAGCTGCCAGCACTCCCAGCATCTGACTTTCCTTCATCCTCACATCCTCTAGTTCTCCTTCCCGCTTTGCCTCATTCTGTTAAAGCTCAAATTGTTTTCACCCAGGATGTTATTATTTTGGGGGCTATTTGTGATAACCTACAATTTCTATATTTGGAGTAAAGGTATCTGTAGAAGCACCAGGTTAGAGGGGAAGTGCTCTTGCTCTTCTAGATGTTGCTACAGTGAGAATATGAGTGTGTGCAATATATGACGCTGGCCCTAGGGGGCGGTGTCACCTCTTCTACATGCCAGCCACTGTATTTTAATTATGTGAAGCTCCCAAACACTGCTGGGACACAAGAGCCGTGTTCTGCTACACTGGGACTGGTTTTTGTATTCTGAGCTCAAGTGGTTCTAAATGGTAACACAAGGTTTTCACATTGGGATTCACTATTCACATTCTGTCCTTCCCCTGTCTTACAGCCTACTGCAGAAATGAACCTATGACCTCAGATGTGTTTGACTGAGAGAGAGAAAAAAACATGACTAATTCTGATACATCTCTGGTGGACCGATCCCATTTAGTTGCAAATTGATACAGGCTAGAGAGGAATTTACAAAACAGACAATCAGCCAGACCTGATTAGGCTGTATGTAGCCAATGAACTCAGCCTCAACAGCTACAGACAAATCGGCTTGCTGTAGTTTTTAGTATGTATGCTACCTCGGTCCCCATAACACATTGGACATTCAATATTATGGATGTGTAACTCCATAATATAGCAGATTTAATTTGTCCAAGGTTGATGTTACTTATTGAAAACTGAATCATATAGTCAAAGCAAAAATGTTATGAGACCTGGAGACTTCTAGCATAGTTAAAACCAAAACGTTATGCACAGCTAAAGTGAAAACTAATCAGGAGCTATGCTGGTCATTATAGCTGGAGCCTCGAGGCGATGATATGAAAATGTAAAACAAATAAATAAACTAAACTATTTGACTCGACTTTCATATCAGTTTTTCCTTCCTGACAAATGCGTACGTGCATGAGGCAGAGTTGAGATTATCACAATATAATATTCATGCTGGCAGTACTTTGATGAGAGACAGAGATATAACCTAGGCCTACATCCAAACCACTGTGCGTAGACTGCTGTTCAGGGTCAGACGCCACACGGGGGCCACAAAATGCACGCTCTCCTAAAACCGGAGAGCTAAACAATCATTTGTCTGTGCAAATATCCTCAGGAATAGCATCCACAGTCACATAGTCCATTAAGCGACACATTGTGACATGGTGCGAATTTGGCGTCTGATTTCTTAGGGCCTCTATTCCCCCAGACAGACCTGGCACTGATTGTGTCCCTGCTGGGGCACTAAACTCAGCGCTTTGTGAAACCTGCAGGCTATCAACTGCAAGAAGATTGATGGATGTGCAGCAGAGCATTTATTCAATGGCCCAACATGACATTATTTGTTTACAAATGCCTATGATGTGATGGTCATCCTCATAAAATCATTTAAAACATATGCTTATGCTGAAAGGTGCTTATACCTCTTTTCTAAACTCATTGACCTCTCTTACAGTGACAAATATTTGCCTATCCTCCCTGTCCTATTGACACATGGGTGGTTTGATATGCGAGTGAAGTGAAACATTTTCATTTTCTACCTTGGTTTGCTCTAACGTCCCGGGAGACGGCAAACGGTTGTGCTGCGGCTCAGCTCACAATCACACTGAAGAAATGGCCAAGCTCGCTATTGAGGCGATTACCGCCTACACCTTTGACTTTCCGCTCTGGGCCTGCTGTGATGCATCGCATTCGGAATGCCAACAGTCGTTTTATAAAGCTATTTCAGCCACCCAGGTGCTTTTATCTGCATGCTTCCCCCCTGCCCACACAGAAGAACAACCATCCAACTAAAACCCCATTTCATCATCTCTTTGTGTGAGGATATTGGGCCACATATCAAAGAAGTCTGGTCTTATGTTTAGCCAACTGAAAAGAATATGGTGGATGTGTAACCAACCAGGCTAGCCTAGTACAGCTTGGCTCAGCTTGGTTTGGCTCAGTGGTGTGAAAAGGGTAATAGGCTAAGCAGCAAATGGGAGCGAGTGCTAAATAGTTGCATAGCCATATGCTTTTCTTGTGTTTTCTGTTAGAAATCTGTCTATAAGTGACATCACTTATCTTCAATGAACATCTCCCAGTGTGTTTTACCTGAGTTGAGTAACAGCTGATGCAGTAATTCTGCTCTGGACCATGCTAATAATTGTAGGTCTATTCCTGATTTGTAAAGCACCAGGCTCGTTAACCATATGAGCCTACTGTATTGCTGCCATATTTGCACAATATAGTGGCGACAAATGCCCCAAATCGCCCATATCCACACTTTCATAGGAAGTCTAATCCCATTGCAAGTTATTGCCTTCATTTGTCTCCCGTGTTATCATTACTGTGCATGTGATTGACACTCCCGCGAGAATCTATTTGGCAGGCTCACCTTCTGTTCCTCTCCTGTAATGTGCAAGCCCCGCGTGATGGAAGCTTCTCTCGGGGCCGATCCACCTATCTTCTGATCATCCTTTATCTCTGACTGATAATATTGGATTATTGATTTTGCGAGGACTCAGCGTGTTGGGAGTGTGTGGTTGTGAGCGTTCAACAGACCCACATTCCTCTGTTGCAAGTTGCTCATAATAACCCTGACATCTATCAACATACAGACACAAAATGGGACATAAAGAGCAGGTTATTTATTATTTATTCCATCGCAGTTTAAATTCCATTGTCTATGTAATTGGGCCTATGTAATAGGGGACAGAGCTGTCCATGGTGCTAAAATTTCTCACACGCAATATTGAATCTCAGAGAAGTGGCAAAAAGAGATTGAGAGCCGATGATTAATCTTGGCGCACCGATCCCTGTAGCGGGATCATTTTTGTCAACATCCGCTGAATTGCAGAGCGCCAAATGCAAATGAAATTACTGAAAATATAAAATGTTCATGAAAACCTGGCTTGTCAGATTTCAAAAAAGCTTTACAGCGAAAGCAAACCAGGCGTTTATGTGAGCACAGCTCTCTCAGTAGACAAAACATTACAAACAGCTAGCAGCAAAGTAGATTGGTCATGAAAGTCAGAAAAGCAATAAAATGAATCGCTTACCTTTGATGATCTTCGGATGTTTGCACACACGAGACTCCCAGTTACACAATAAATGTTAGTTTTGTTCGATAAAGATTATTTTTATATCCAAAAACCTCCATTTGGTTTGCGTGTTTTGTTGAGTAATCCACAGGTTCGTGCAGGTCAACGTTTTTTATAATCAATCCTCAGGTTGCTTTTACAATAAATAATCGATAATATTTCAACTGGACGGTAGCTTTTTCAATAGGAAAGAGAGAGGTTCCAAAATAACAGCACTTCCTGGTTGGATTTTCCTCAGGTTTTCGCCTGCAATATCAGTTCTGTTATACTCACAGACAATATTTTGACAGTTTTGGAAACTTTAGAGAGTTTTCTATCCTAATCCGCCAATTATATGCATATTCTAGCTTTTGGGCCTGAGAAATAGGCAGTTTCATTTGGGCACGTTTTTCATCCAAACATCAAAATTGTGCCCCCTAGTCTCATTAAGGATACCCTTCCTTCCAAACCTTATTCTATTCTCTGTGCCGCTGTTGGGTTGACTCGTGGGTGTTTTTTTTTACGCAAGGTAGGCACACATATGGCTCCAATGTGGGAGTGGATTGGGCAAAGTGGAGCGAGGTCATTAAACAGAAGTTAATAATCCAATGAAACAACACACACACACACACACACACACACACACACACACACACACACACACACACACACACACACACACACACACACACACACACACACACACACACACACACACACACACACACACACACACACACACACACACACACACACACACACACACACACCATCAGAGACGGACCATCTGGAATCTCACTCGTCCTCTGAAGAGATTAATTACTGGACTGTAGCTCCAGCGCCAGCAGCATCTACAGGCAGTCCTCCTCAGCAGTACAGTGAAGGGAGGAGGAGAGGGGAAAGCTGGGAAGAGAACACAGACAAAACAGGTAGCACTTTCATGGCTCCTCGGGAGACTGTGTGAATTAGGGCAGTCTGATGGGGAAATCAGCAGGAGGAGGGAGGAGGCTTCAGTCAGGAGGAAGACATCAACTTGGGACATGGATTTTATTGATATTAGTGTGTAAACTCAGTCAGTGTTTGTGTGAGAGGGAAAGAGGCAGAGAGAGAGAGAGAGAAAGACAGAGAGTCAGATGGAGCGAGAGATGGAGAGAAAGTGAAAGAGGCAGAGAGAGAGAGTATTTGTCTGCAAAGGCCTCCCCAAGTGGGACGCCTCTCGCTGTTCACTGACGTCAATGGAGCAGTGACATGTGACTCATTAGAGCAGCAGACACATGACTTGTTTGCTAGCTGTTCAGTTTCAAGGCCCCCAACCACCCCACCACAACCAGCACCCTGTCCCCTACCCTCTACCAGACAGCTTGTAGCATACAGTGTGTAAAGCAGAGAAAGCCCCAGGGACCTGCTCCCCTTGTCCCCCGCTGTCTAATTGAATTAGTAACATGCAATGCTACAAACACTAGCAGATCACAGATTCATGCAAAGCAACATCTGTGCACACCTGAGCATCACAGTGACAGCGGGAGCCTCCTTGAACTTACTAGGGAAGTCCACCTAAAGGAAACTTGTAACTGTCACCATATGGAATGTGTAATTGTTTGAGTACAAACACTCATATGATGTTCCAAAACTGAGAGTCTCAGCATAACTGCATAGACAATATGGTTGTCCTCCCTGTACTGTGTTCACTGGTGTGGTTGTCTTGTCTTGTCATATTTAGAACTCAGATAATTGGTGTGTGTTCAGGTGAAGTCATTCCCACTTGATTCATTGACTGTGTGTATAACTGGCTTGTGTTGACAAAGCCCTTCCCCTCCCACTGCTTCCTCAACACTTCAGTTAGACTGCAGAGAATCTCAATATCTCGTCTCCTCTGCCGGGCTCTCTGTTAGGACTCTTTCTCTCTATCTCTTCTTGCTATCTGTCCATTTTTTCTCAACATTTCCACCTATGTCATGTTTCTTCTCCTCTCTTCCCTCTTTCCTTCTCTTGTTCTTTCTCTCCTCCAGACAAATGCCTCCAGTGACAGAAACAGCTCTGCTGGTCTGCTCTGAATTTGCATACTGTATGCAAATGAGTGCCAATGTTGTTCATAGATCTGTAATTAACCAAACAGCCGAAGCTTACAGACAAACGTCGGTCTCCATTAATTTTCCAATAATAGAGTTTCTGGTGCGCTGCTTTTAAGTGGCTAACCCGATTACCTTCTCTCTCCTGCATTCCCACGATTGGTTGAAACTAATGTCCTAGACGGGACTGCAGGTCTTTGACTATTGGAGCTGGAGATTGTTTCAGGATGAAAAGAAGCTCCCCTTCTGAATGCCTGAACGGATGCAATTATGTTCATTATTGGTTCTTGTCCCGAGCGTTTATATAATAATGTGATACTTTCATGTTTTTAATATACCACTGCCTGATAATATGTGTCATCTATATGAATTGCTGTACAAAGAAGACTTAAGCCATTCCCAGTCTGTCAGCTGATTTGAGGAGGTAGGACACAGTTTGATCTGGTGATGCCATGTGAGAATGGCCCTTGGAGTGTCACCCCCCCCCCAAAAAAAGTGTTTTATCTTCATATACACCAGATAAGTGCAATGAAATGTGTTGTTTTACAGGGTCAGCCGTAGTTGTAGGGTGCACCTGGAGCAAATTGGGTAAAATGCCTTGCTCAAGAGCATATCAACAGGTTTTTCAACTTGTTGGCTTAGGTATTCGAACCAGCGACCTCTTGGTTACTTGCCCAATGCTCAAACCCGTTAGGCTACCTGCCAACCTACCATCCCTCTATTTGTCAGTAACATGTGTGATGATGGGTCAACCCAGGTCCTGCTAGTTCAGACTATGCATGAAGATTTGAGGTCAGTGTGACCTGTCCCAGTGTGAGGTCTACGAAGGTTTTCCAATAACACCTTGACCCTGGATAACTCCTCTACAGACTGGGATTCAAAGGCCATTTGTGCCTCTGAAGAGTCAACGTCTGAAGCTATCTAAATCCAGGTCATGCATTTCTGATCTCTCTCTCTCTGGACAAATCAACAATGTGATTGATGGCTGAAGTGAAGAGGGAGTGGTAAATAAGAAAAGTCAGTCTTGCTCTGGGAGATGATAAGGTATTAATAAGACACTGATGACAGAGATGTTAGATGTTTCTGTTTCAGCTCTTCTCTACGACACTGAAATGAGAACACAGTATTCTCTGTGTCTCAGAATCTCTGAACACACAACTGAGATAGGATGGGCTTTACTCTGTATCACTTCATAGTGCCTTAATGAGACTTAATAAAAAGTTGATGGCATCTTTAAAGGCCACAGCAGTTTTTGTTTCTCTATAAGCACTGCGCTGCACTAATGGCCTAATTTGGGGATGGAAGAGAAGAAAAAGTGCATTGACCTGCGGCTTGGAGTCGTCACGCCCTTTCAATGTCAGGAAAACAGATTGATAAAGACAAGTACAAACCCATACTGAGCTGATTGGTATCTACTGCAGTGAGCAGACATACGGTATGGGCTAAACAGTGTGAAGAACATGACTTGTGTGCCAGAATGTCTTAGTTGGAAGTGCAGCAGTGCAGGTACAGTATATGGCACAGGGCCCTGAGATTCACCTCGCTGAGAAGTCAATCATAGCAGAATGTTTTTATTCCCTGGCTTTATGAAGCAATTATCATTCCAATTGCATAGTGCTGGCTACAGCCTAACTGTGTCCAAGCAGCTTCCACTTCAAATATTTCTCCCTCACTTTTCATCTCCTAGTAGCTAATTAAGATATTAGTAATTGGCTCCTTTGACAAGCAATGTGGGGGGAAAACTGAAATAGCAAATAGGACATCTATCTGGGAAGCATTATATTGGTTGTATATAGAAAAGATCCCCTTCCCATTGTGTGCAAACTGAGAATCTGGTTCCCACAAATGTATGCTAATGTCCCAGAGCACACAAATCTTGTTATGCTCTCAGCCCTCAAGAGGCCTTTCTGGAAATGTTCAAACTATCTTTTCAACTTAATAATTTCATTGCAGGACTCCTTTCCACCCGGGCTGACTGATTGAGTGTGCATTTCAAACTCATCATAAGAGAGGTAGCAAGCTCAAACAGCACTGATTTCTTCTTTACAATAAAGAAAACGACCTCCGTTTGGAATAGTGGGACTGTCTCTAATTGGAGGAGAAATAGTTCCTTTCTAACAGCGTTGGGATTTTGAAAAAGTCCATTTGCCAGAGTAAGGAATCATTAAACACACCATTAAAGCCCTCTCCTTTAATATCGTTGAAGGGAGTTTTAGCCCATTTAGTCGGTGGATTGGGCATTGTGAGCTTTTTCTCTGCATATTTTCATTTCCTTGGCAGGGAAGTCAAGGATACAAGCCTGATCAAGCAAACACACACTGAATATTTAGTCTTACAGCCTGCATTATCCATTGAGTGTAGGCCTAAAGTCCAGCATTCATTTCCATACAAACCACAGTGAAATAAAGTAGAATACCTTGTGACAGTAGGCATCTAAATGACAGAGTCTGACTTGTAGTATTTTGTTTCTGTCTCGAGAGAGAGAGAGAGAGAGAGAGAGAGAGAGAGAGAGAGAGAGAGAGAGAGAGAGAGAGAGAGAGAGAGAGAGAGAGAGAGAGAGAGAGAGAGAGAGAGAGAGAGAGAGAGAGAGAGAGAGAGAGAGAGAGAGAGAGAGAGAGAGAGAGAGATCTAATCTGATCCCATTCTAATTATTATTATGCAAAGCATGTGGACAATGGACATATCATTGTAGGTCTATTACTTTCTAATTGAGTACAGGAGGCTAATATGCTTCAAGTCATTCCTCTGTGTCTGTTCACACATTTTGTGTAGGGATATATAATTTTTTTTTTTTTTTATAATTAATTATGATAAATTGTGATATAGGTTTGACTGAAGTTATTTGCCACTGTATTGCCTCTGTACAAGTTATCCCTTTGAAATGTTTTAATCTGAGTCTGTCTTGATTGTGTAAACAACACAAACAGTAATTAAGTAGTAAAAGCCCGCCATAATGACCTGTAACAATTAATTATTCATATTATCTCGCTTTGGCTTTTAAAGTGCTGCCAAGCAATCAAATTCATTTATTTTTCCTTTTTGCCATTGCCTTGTTTACTCTATAAGCACGTCCTTCAACGATCTCGTTTTCAGAACTGAGGAGCTAATCCGAAGAAAGGCAAGCTGTCGTTTATCGCTGCCTAACAGACAAATCCACTCTAAATGGCCGGAGATATTCACTCATTGGCTCAATAAATCCATTTGTGAATTTACCCAGGGACTCCGGCGCATTGTTGTGGTTGATGTTGTTGTTTACTCTCCTTTTTTACTGACTCCTCGGTCTAGACTCTTCAACTTCAAGGATAATTATGTAAATAAACAGCACATAAATGGAAAATGGGGAGATAAACACTTCAACAGACAAAAAGTCATCACTGTTGGACTGAGTGGTTGGTATCCACTTGCTTTTAATAAAACGCACAGAAGTGCACTGGGAATGTTTTCAACCTTCCTCTCTGCTCAATGTTTCATAATTCTCTTCATTTCTCAGGGTTTTCCTTTTGCCTACCCCATCTATTACTTATTCTCACTCTCCTCACATGTCCTCAGTACAGTCCACTAAATGACCTAAACTGCACCTCAGCCCCTCATCCTGTCATATCCAACCTTCCTCATTTCCTCCTGTACCTTCTCTCTCCCAACCCTAACCCTAACCCTCCCGTTCCCCCTCCCTCTGTCCCTCCTCCCATGGTGTGGTTGTTGTAGTAATTGAGTGAGAGCGGTGAACCTGGAGTGCTACGTGTAATCCACACTCTATAAGCACTCTAATTAAAGTGCAAATTCAATACTCCCTCATCAACATTTTACTGGCTGCACATTTGCTCGCCTGACACCCCTCAGGTAATTACAGGGAGACTGGTAGTTCAATCATTCACCAGAAAAAAACATGAGCAAAAAACATGAGCAAAAAACATGAGCAAAAAACATGAGCAAAAAACATGAGCAAAAAACAAAAAACATGAGCAAAAAACATGAGCAAAAAACATGAGCAAAAAACATGAGCAAAAAACATGAGCAAAAAAAAAGACAATGTGCTGCCTTTTTATGGTGTGGGGATAGGAGTGCACAACTGAAGCACACTGACTGTACCACCACTTGACCTGCCTCCCGGAAATCTTGCCTTCACTTTTTTCCCCATTCAGGTAATCTAATTCCTTTCTTTCTAATGATAATGATTACATTATCAAAACCAATGAAGTGATAAGTGTGGCCACATGAGAGGATATTCTCCAGATGCTACACATAATGAAAGCCCATCCATGAGCACACACATGCACGCACACACAACAATTTTTCCCCAGAATGTGTTTGTTTGTGTGTTTCACTGTGTGTGTGTGTGTGTGTGTGTGTGAGTAGGAGTATGGTTTTGCAGCTTTAATTAAACTTCCACTATTTTCTCTCAGCTTGTCCCCAAAGGGCCCCGTCTTCTTCCCCACCACATGGTTATTTATTTATAATTGCATTAAAGTCCTTCAGAGTGGAGCTACTGGAGAACATGGTGCCAACCCTGCAGACTGAGCAGACACGGTCACAGGGTAATACACTACTATGTGGTGACTGCATTCTATTGGCTTGGAACAACAAGGATTTTGCATAACTCATGAACATGTGTGTTATGTTTGTTATTAAAAATCACAAATGAAATATGTAATTGTATTCCTGTCAAGGCTGTTCCCCTTGCTAAGAGTGGGAAAGTGCAAACACATTCACCTGTTTCGGGAACATCACGAATGTTCAAGCCAACATCCAGATGCCGGTGCCAATGCATTTTTAAAATTTTAGTAAGAGTTCAATAAACGTTTAAAGTTATCTTTTTTCTTATTGACAAATATTTTACATTTCTTTACTATATTTCTATAAACTTCTTCTGCCTTCAAAACCATATGTCCCGGTAGACAACTGCTTGGAAGAAGATCACAGAAATAGAATCTAAGAACTTCAGTTCAAGATGAATAATCCATGAAAGATTAAAGTCCACAAAATAATATGCAATCTGTTTGTGAAAATCACATCTTTCATTTCAACGCTGTGACGTTGTCACTTTCTGCTTCAACAGTTTTCACCAGGGCCACGTACAGGAGGACACAACGTTTTGGAATGTTCAGATAGAATAAACAAGCCTCTATGACATCTAGAATAAGGAATCACATCAGCTCTATTTGTGGTATTTCTATCAACAACATTTCCGTAATGAACATGGCCCTGGAATGAGATCAAATGGCGGCGAGTAGTGCGGACAAAGTGGAGGAAATGGAGAAAAGGTTGGGGAAGCAACAGCCGTGCTGGAATGCGATCTTTATGGGTGACAGTTCTGATGATATGGAGTGGAAGGATGAGGGTCAAGGATCTGAATGGTCTGTAGTGGAAAGACATAGGAAGAAGAGAGATCATGATACTGAAAGCAGTGGAGCGTCTAGTATGGAAAGCAGAAAGACACCGTAAGGTAGGAAGTAATAGTAAAAATGTCTCGGAGGGGAAGTTGTGATGGTGTTTGATGGGCCTTATTTACTCCCTATCTGATTAAGAGAGAGGCTAGAGAGGCTCGGAGATATAGAATCACTCATGTTGTATCATGTGCAGATTGGTGGAACTACAGTGCGGACTCCTGTAGTAAGTGGACTTCCTTTCGGGGCTGGGGCTTCTGCTGGTCCTGGCATGGTTTCAAGACCTGTTCAGAAATCTTGCGCTCTTGAATGTGCTTTGTCAAAGGACACTTTGATAATGAATAAAGTTGACTTCATAGCTTTCATTGGTAAGGTTATCAACACGGCTTTGGTTGTGGAAAGCAGAAATGCCAGGTTGAAGGTTATTGTGGAAATGGCTAAATAGTTATTGGAGGTAACAAATGTTACTGTGGAAAAGGTTGCTGACATGCTGAATAATCCTAAAGGTGGATTGTTTCAGAATGATATAGATTAAGTTTACTAGGATTGGGGGGCCTGGGAGGGATTTTGGGGGGAGCATGTGCTAGAAGTTAGTAGGGATTTGATTATTTTATTTTATACCTAACAAAAATATAAACACAACATGTAAAGTGTTGGTCCCATGTTTCATGAGCTAAAATAAAAGATCCCAGAAATCCTCCATATGTATAAAAAGCTTATTTCTCTCAAATGTGGTGCACATGTTTGTTGACATCCCCGTTAGTGAGCATTTCTTCTTTGCCAAGATAATCCCTTGATTGGTGTGGCATATCAAGAAGCTGATTAAACAGCATGGTTATTACACAGGTGCACATTGTGCTTTGGACAATTAAAGACCACTCTAAAATGTGCAGTTTTGTCACAAGACACAATGCCACAGATGTCTCAAATTTTGAGGGAGTGTGGAATTGGTATGCTAATTGTGGGAATGTCCACCAGAGCTGCTGCCAGAGAATGTAATGTTCATTTCTGTACCATAAGCCGCCTCCAAAGTCAATTTGATAGCATGTCCAACCGGCCTCACAACCGTAGACCACGTGTAACCACGCCAGCCCAGGACCTCCACATCCGGCTTTTTCACCTGCGGGATCATCGGAGACGAGCCATCCGTACAGCTGATGAAACTGTGGGTTTGCACAACTGAAGAATTTCTGCACAAACTGTCAGAAACCGTCTCAGGGAAGCTCATCTGCGTGCTCATCATCCTCGACAGGGCAAGTGCTCACCTTCGATGGCCACTGGCACACTGCAGAAGTGTGCTCTTCATGGATGAATCCCAGTTTTAACTGTACCGGGCAGATGGTAGACATGGTGTATGGCACGTGTGGGCGAGCGGTTTGCTGATGTCAATGTTGTGAACAGAGTGCTCCACGGTGGCGGTGGGATTATGGTATGGGCAGGCATAAGCTACGGACAATGAACACAATCACATTTATCAATGGCAATTTCAATGCACAGAGATACCGTGAGGAGATCCTGAGGCCCATTGTCGTGCCATTTATCTGACGCCATAACATCTTGTTTCAGCATGACAATACACGGTCCCATGTCGCAATTATCTGAATACAATTCCTGGAAGCTGAAAATGTCTCAGTTCTTCCATGGCATGCATATTCACCAGACATGTCACCCATTGAGCATGTTTAGGATGCTCTGGATCAACATGTATGACAGCTTGTTACAGTTCCCGCAAATATCCAGCAACTTCACACAGCCACTGAAGAGGATTGGGACAACATTTCACAGGCCACAATCAACAGGATGATAAACTCTATGCGAAGGAGATGTGCTGCGTTGCATGAGGCAAATGGTGTGACCAACAGATGCATATCTGTATTCCCATTCATGTGAAACCCATAGATTAGGGCCTAATGAAATCATTTCAATTGATTGATTTCCTTATATGAACTGTAACTCAGTAAAATCTTTGAAAATGTTCTTACAATGTTCTTACAATGTTCTTATAATGTTGCCGGAGGGGGATGGCTGCCGTTTTACAGGCTCCTAACCATCTGTACTATTTTGTTCATTTTTTTGCATTGTTTGTAACTTATTTTGTATATAAAGTTACTACCTCATCCCCATATTATTACTTAGTCTCTAGCTTTGTTGCACCCTGGTATCTCTACTCGCACACCAGTATATCTACTTGCAAATTCATAAATTGCACATCTATCACTCCAGTATTAATGCTAAATTGTCATTATTTTTACCTCCAGGGCCTATTTATTGCCTACCTCGCTACTCTTCTACATTTGCACACACTGTACATAGATTTTTATATTTTTTATTTATTTTGTGTTATTGACTGTACGTTTATTTATGTGTAACTCTGTGCTGTTGTTTTTGTTGCACTGCTTTGCTTTATCTTGACCAGGTCACAGTTGTAAATGAGAACTTGTTCTCAACTGGCCTACCTGGTTAAATAAAGGTGAAATAAAAAAATAAAAATAAAGTTGCTGTTACTGTCTCTAATGACCGAAAATAGCTTCTGGACATCAACACAGTGATTACTCACCTAGAACTAGACAAATGGTTTTATTTAATCAGTCAGACGCAAAGGATATACTGCTTCCCGGAGACCAGCCCCAAATCCCTATCATTCGCTTGAAGAAAAAATACAGGGGGCGAAGGTCGGGGTGCCTTGTGAGGATTCGTAGGTTAGTGAGTAAATCGCCACCACCATCGGTTCTGTTGGCCAATGTGCAATCACTAGAAAACAAACAGGATTATCTACAGTCAAGACTATCCTACCAACGGGACATTAAACACTTTAATATATTATGTTTCACCTAGCCGTGGCTAAATGACGACACAGATAATATAGAGCTGGCTGGGTTTTCCGTGCATCGGCAGGACAGAGCAGCTACATCTGGTAAGACGAGGGGCAGGGGTGTGTGTCTATTTGTCAATAACAGCTGGTGCGTAATGTCTAATATTAAAGAAGTATTGAGGTATTGCTCACCTGAAGTGGAGTACCTCATGATAAGCTGTAGACCACACTACCTACCTAGAGAGTTTTCATCTATATTTTTCGTAGCCGTCTATTTACCACCACAAACCGATGCTGGCACTAAGACCGCAGTCAACGAGCTGTAAAAGGCCATTAGCAAACAAGAAAATGGTCATCCAGAAGAAGAGCTTCTTTAATGCAGGCAAACTTATATCTATTTGACCTCATTTCTACCAGCATGTCACATGTGCAACCAGAGGAAAGGAAAACTCAAGACCACCTTTACTCCACACACAGAGATGCATACAAAGCTCTCCCTCGCCCTCAGTTTGGCAAAACCATAATTCTATCCTCCTGATTCCTGCTTACACACAAAAACTAAAGCGGGAAGTACCAGTGACTCGCTCAATGCGGAAGTTGTCAGATGATGCGGATTACCAGGGCTTGTACTCAGAGCTTGCGTGGACCAACTGGCAAGTGTCTTCACTGACATTTTCAATCTCTCCCTGACCGACTCTGTAATACCTACATGTTTCAAGCAGACCACCATAGTTCCTGTGCCCAAGAATGCGAAGGTAACCAGACAAAATGACTACCGCCCCATAGCACTCACATCGGTAGCCATGAAGTGCTTTAAAAAGCTGGTCATGGCTCACATCAACACCATCATCCCGGACACCCTAGACCCACTCCAATTCGCATACCGCCCCAACAGATCCACAGAAGACGCAATCTCAATCGAACTCAACACGGCCCTTTCCCACCTGGACAAAGGGAATACCTATGTGAGAATGGTGTTCATTGACTACAGCTCATCGTTTAAGGTCATAATGCCCAAAAGCTCATCACTATGCTAAGGACCCTGGGACTAAATACCTCCCTTTGCAACTGGATCCTGGACTTCCTGACTGGCGTCTTCCAGGTGGTAAATGGTAGGCAACAACACATCTGCCCCACTGATCCTCCATACGGGGGCCCCTCAGGGGTGCGTGCACGATTCCAACACCATCATTAAGTTTGCTGATGACACAATAGTGGTGGGCCTGATCACCGACAACGATGAGACAGCCTATAGGGAGGAGGTCAGATACCTGGCAGTGTGGTGCCAGGACAGCAACCTCTCCCTCAATGTGAGCAAGACAAAGGAGATGATCGTGGACTACAGGAAAAGGACGGCTGAACAGGCCCCCATTAACATTGATGGCGCAGTAGTGGAGCGGGTCGAGAATTTCAAGTTCCTTGGTGTCCACATCACCAACAAACTATCATGGTCCAAACACACCAAGACATTCGTGAAGAGGGCACGACAACACCTTTTCTCCCCTCTGAGACTGAAAAGATTTGGCATTTGTCCCCAGAGCCTCAAAATGTTCTACAGCTGCACCATCGAGAGCATCCGGACCGGTTGTATCACCTCTTGATATGGCAACTGCTCGGAATCTGACCGTAAGGTGTTACAGAGGGAAGTGCATATGGCCCAATACATCACTGGGTCCAAGATTCCTGCCATCCAGGACCTATATACTTGGCGGTGTCAGAGGAAGGACCAAAAAATTGTCAGACTCCAGTCACCCAAGTGATAGACTGTTCTCTCTGCTACCGCATAACAAGCGGTACTGAAGCGCCAAGTCTAGGTCCAAAAGGCTCCTTAACAGCTTCTAACCCAAGCCATAAGACTGCTGAACAATTAATAAAATGGCTCTCCGAACTATTTACACTGTTTTTACACTGCTGTTACTTCACTGTTTATTATCTATGCATAGTCACTTTACCCCTACCTACATGTGCAAATGACCTAGATTAACCTGTATCCCAGCATATTGACTCGGGACGGTAACCCCTGTATATAGCCTTGTTATGTAATTTTATTGAATAAGAAGAAGAAGAGGAAGAAGAAGACTGTATCATCAGGCTTTTTCACATACTGACTGTCCTATAACAGCATGGCAATTATATTTTTAATTTATACTTCATTGTAAACCAATTCAAAATATATAGAAAAATAATAAGTTTACAACAGAGTATACAAGTCTTACAAACGACAGTGAGGGGAATACATTTTTTTTTAAATAGTATACGTCTTACAAACGACAGTGAGGGGAATACATTTTTTTTTAAATAATGCTATGAGAAGAATGAATTGTGTTTAATTAATGTTCAATTTAATTCTCAAAAATAATAAATAGAGGTTTTTGACTTTTATATTTACATGAATAAATCTATTAATAAGACATGTACATTCATGAATAAAGTATTTAGCTAAAATAACAAAGCATGGCAATGTTTTGGTATGGGCGTGCATGCTGTCGTCACAGGCATAACCCGGATGTAGAGTGCCAGTGCTGACAAAAAAAATCTTATCCTGTCGTGGAACAGACTGAAAAAAGGTGAGTTTTAAAACAAAAGGAAACTTTGTTTGTACGCGCTTTCATTCTGAGACCAAACACCAATGAACCTGTGAGTTTGGTATCTAACAGGAATACGGAAGGCACTTAGTCAACTTGTATCTAGCTATTTTACCTTCTCAACAATCTCGACTGTTGATGTTCGAGATAGCAAGCTACACTTAGCTAGCGAACGTTCGCTCGCTAGCTAGTTAACTAACCAGCAGGCTGGTAGCTAGCTCGTCGGAAGCTAGCCCTGACAAATCGTCTACCAAACATTAGCTAATCGTGCTAAAATGTAACAAAACACTTGTTGTAGTTTCCTACTTAGCCAGCTTGCTAGCTAGTTGGTTAGCCAGCTGAGCTAGTTAGCTAGCCAATCTACGCTGCCTCGCGCCTGTCTGACAATGGTTTGACAGCTGGTTTTAGCTTGACCATTTGTGAAGGAAAGATTCATTTTATGCAGTTGGTGTGCGGGAAAGAGGTGGGTTATTTCTAGAAATGAATACATGAGTAATTCTCAAGGGGCCCTGTGCGTAAGTAAAAGCATTTTTTTGTTGCCACATTATGAACCCACAATTTCCTCTGAAGCCACCATCCCACAACTGCCTGTATCCTGCCAGATAGTGACCATCTCTTGTCTCCCGTATTTGTTTGCATGAGTTGTGCAGCACAATGTCCTTTGCCAGAAACGGAGCTCCATAGAGAATGTGAAGAGCCAGGCTGAGGGGTTTCTGCATTGCAGAATAAGGTCCTGCCTAAATATGAGAAACTGTGAAATTGTCAATATGGTTAACCATGCACAGACAGAGCGAATTACGGTGGCAGATGTTTTTTAAGTGGGCGTTTTGGGGCACAGCTGGTATTTCACCAAATAAAATGTTGACGCAAGATTAGTTTTAGTACATGAAGTGCTGTGGGAATTCTCAATCATTCTTGTGTGGTCCTTCTGCATTTTTCTAGATTGTAAACACACGCAGGTTGAAACTGAGGGAGCTTTGTTGGAGTTTAGTTGAGTATCTGAGTGGTTTAGTGAGGTATGCTCTGAGACAGCATAGATAACAACTACTGGGACACCCACTACAGTCCCAGTCCTAAAAGCTGCCCTCAAGGAGCTGCACTAGAAGTACTCATTCACCTGATACACACCTGCTCCAACAGACACCTCAAAACTGATAGGCCTACACTATTTCAGGTAAGTGAGAGTTTTGGCTCTATTGATGAGGAAAATGGGGCCTGTGAAAGTCTGAAGACAGACGTGTTTAGTTGTGGCTTGAGTGCAGAGACTTCATCTTGGCAGCTGTTTTAACTGGGAAAGTAATTTTGGTGCGAGTGGAGTACTTGTCTGACTGGAGTACCTTGATTTGACATGCTGGCCTCACCAGTCAGTGTGGCTGTGCTGAGAGACAACCATCTCATAACGGTAAGGAAAACCCTGTGATTGTCAACATGAATGTGCTTCTCTGTATGAAGACAAATTTTGTACGTGCTTCCAGACTGCGTTGACAGGAAAGGATCCTCAGAGCAGGCACAAGTTTCCAATGTTCCTGTAGTTAGTCAGGCTGTAGTCAGTGATTAGGCCAAAATGGTAAAAGACATTTCCGTTGCACAAAACCTAAATGACCATGACTGGCGATGGAACACTTCAAAGGTTACCGGTACTGCAATGCCTACCTAGTCGTTTCACTGCACGCAAACCCCAAGCCAGCCATCACGTCCCAGCCAACTCCATCCATTCTATGTTATATGTTAAATTGGACAGCACTCGATTTAGCGGAGATGCACTCTACACACCATCCATAGGACAGAACACTTTGTTTTATTTACGCGAGGTGCTTCTGTAACTGCTAGGAATAACAGCCAATCGAAGTGCATGGTGAAGGGCAAGCTAATGTAATCTGACAGCAATGGAGTGGTAGAGGCCGCTCAGGCATCGTAAAGCTGTCGCTGTTTAAGCTCCTAAATTTGTCGCTAATACCCGCCAGCCTCCGCTGTGCATCCAGGCAGTTTAGTTGTGTGACTGTCTTTCCACCTGTGTTAAGTGTATATATATATATATATATATGTGTGTGGATAATGGTGGTAATAGGTGTGTGTGCAGCTCCAGTAAATGTGTGTGAGTCAGTGTGACACTACAGGTGCAGCTTTAGAAGAAGCCCATTTCTCACAATGCTGATTACTTGTGAGGGAATGCAACAAGTATTGAATTAGTTTGCTGAGAGGTTGGAAATTGAAATATGGATTGGGGTCGCAAACGCCTGCCTGTGCTATTGGCTGTTTCGGATGTGTGGGATGAAATGTATTTTGTGTGCGTGTGACTGACGCAGACAGTGGCGGTATCTAATTGTTTTCCACTGCTCATTCCTGCACTCCAATAACAGGGTGGGAGCAGGACTGACGCAGACGAAGTGGATGTTTTTTGTTACCTTAAAGAGATGCCAGGCCATTTTTCAGCCAGACTAAAACCAAGCCTGCTGCTCTTCCATTACATTATGGCATCCATTTTAAAGTGAAAAACAAACCTAGGGCTGGTTTCCCAAAAGCATCATAAGGCTCAGTTCATCGTTAGAGCCTTCGTCGGAGCATTGTTAAATCCAACGTTGCACTTGAAAATGCTTGGAATTTAATGCTTGCCTCAGACTGCTCGTAGAACAGCGAAGTCTGCCGTTAGATGCCCCCCCCACGTCATTTTAAACACATCTCTGTGACTGCCGATAACTACAAATACAGAGTTGTCAATGTCTTTGCAATTAATTCCAAGCTATGTTTAAAAATATTATACAAATGAAAACTGAGAACTGCATTCAAATATTAACTAAGCTATAGGCCTATTTCAATCATATAGAAATATATTTCATGTTCAATCAATTGTTCTATTTGGCAAATTTCTCTAATTTGCCTCATTATTTTTCATGATGTGTAGCCTAATATGCGCAATGATGTGCCAATCGGTGACTTAGTGCATTTTTATTGGGTAAGCATTAGAATAAGATGCCTCAATATTTGCAGCCTTAGGTGGTAACTTCATTCTAAGTTCTGCTTCGTCGTCAGTATTGTGAGATCATTCTAATGTTAAGGCAAGATTTTTAATGGAGAAAGCTAATCCGAGAGCAGCACTGCCTTTTCTTTCCGGCCTATCAGTATCGACACATGCTCCTACAACGCACTTAGCGACCATTCTCTCTGCGTGGTGTTTTTGGAAACGCGTATTACATCTTTGGCCGTTATTGGAAAGATGCATTGTTGAAACACTCGTAAGTGTAAATTCCATCGGTATCGGGAAACCAGACACAGCTCATTCCATCTGTCATTTAGATGTATTTAAATGTGCTGCCTTGCTGTGCTGGTGGCGGTTTAGCTTAGTGAGCGTCTGGCTGGCTGGGTGTGGAGAGTGTGGGCTGGAAGCCTGCCTGGTCTGGGGGCTTGAGGCCTACTTCTTCCTGGCCGAGTAGCCTTGCCGCTGACCCCGAGAAGTTATCTAATAATCTGAATATCAATGACAATGCAGTGATTTAGAAGCGGCCATGGCCCCAAAGTCAGATCTAATCATGCTGGTATTTACTGCCATTTGAGCTTGGAAAGCAGCAGTAGACCATCTTGCTGTTGTGATGCGAGTCCAATTGAATTCAAAGGTAATTTCCCAATGGCTGTTTGGTGTTTTGGGAATGAATCACCCATCTAGGGGTAGTATCTCTGAGGGTTGGGTGAGACAGGGTTTAAGAGCTGTGCAAATTCAAGGTCAAAGGTGAAATGATACAAAGAGATGCCCAGACAGGGATGGAGGGAGAAAGATAAGTGAGACTTTACAGAGGGAGATACTAAACTATCGTCTAAGTAAGGAGTGCGAGCAACGGGTTTAATGCAGTCGGAGTGAGGAGTGTTATGTGCTAAGATGGAGCTAAAAATATGAACAAATCTAGATAAGATGGAACGAGAAATGGAGTTATATAGTAGGTGAGGTGGAGGTATAGAGAGCGAGTGAGATGGGGGAGAGAGGTGATGTTGGGGGTGGAAGAGGATTGCGGTAGTGAAATCGATAGTTCATACCATTCTGAAATTGAGTTTTTTTCTTTTCTTTTTTTTTTTGTTGTCAGAGAAACAGGTATGGAGGGTATAATATGAAATGGCTCTGGCTGAGGACCGTTACTTGAGCAGCAGTATTGATTCTTGGGCCGTGTTCAAATTATAGTTGGGTGTTTTTGTCCGAGGCCCTCGCTACGCAGCCCTTAAAGAGCTGGGGACAGGGCTGGACAAAGTTTTTGGGTGACGACTGACTTTGTCTTATCGCTTCCCCAAAGCGGCCCACTTTTTCAGTCATCAAAGAGGTTAGCTGAGAAATATCGTGTGCTGTCTCACTGGGTCTCTGAGGACATCACTAGAGAATGGAGATTTCCCCCATGGCCGTCCCTCGTAAGAGATTCACTGGCATTACAGCATAAAGAGAAAATAATCTTGTTTGTGTGTAGGTTTGTCAGTGTGTGTCTGTGGATTTGAGTATGTCTCTGTTGTGGGAGTGGGTTTGCATAACCTATGTGCAGGAAACATACATTCTTTGTACACTTGTGTGATTAAGTGTGTGTATTTATGGGGGCAGGTTGGAAAAACAACACCAGGTTGCTGACTGGCTGAATGGCAGTAGAATGACAGCAGATTGTTCTGTGGCTTCCTCCACGCTGCACTTAGCCGTTCATTGTGTGTGAAGCCAGACATGAGCAGAGAAATTGCAGCTGTTTGTTGCCTTTGTTCCTGGAGAATTTCCAAGGTAAAATTGCATGTAATTCCCAGCCTGATGTCCTTGCCTTTGCTCCTGCTTTTAGAGAGCCTTATCTGGGTTTGGAAGGGGCCTGCTGGATTGTGGAAAAATGTAGGACAACTTTCTGGTACTCTTGAGGCTCAGTAAAGAGTTATTGTGTTGTCTGTCTCTACTAGTGGACTCCTCTTTCTCTAGCATCTGTCAAATCAAAATCAAATCAAATTTATTTATATAGCCCTTCGTACATCAGCTGATATCTCAAAGTGCTGTACAGAAACCCAGCCTAAAACCCCAAACAGCAAGCAATGCAGGTGTAAAAGCACGGTGGCTAGGAAAAACTCCCTAGAAAGGCCAAAACCTAGGAAGAAACCTATAGAGGAACCAGGCTATGTTCTGGCTGTGCCGGGTAGAGATTATAACAGAACATGACCAAGATGTTCAAATGTTCATAAATGACCAGCATGGTCGAATAATAATAAGGCAGAACAGTTGAAACTGGAGCAGCAGCACAGTCAGGTGGACTGGGGACAGCAAGGAGCCATCATGTCAGGTAGTCCTGGGGAACGGTCCTAGGGCTCAGGTCCTCCGAGAGAGAGAAAGAAAGAGAGAATTAGAGAGAGCATATGTGGGGTGGCCAGTCCTCTTCTGGCTGTGCCGGGTGGAGATTATAACAGAACGTGGCCAAGATGTTCAAATGTTCATAAATGACCAGCATGGTTCCTTCTGTAAGCTCAGTTGGTAGAAACTGGAGCAGCAACATGGCCAGGGTGGTGGGGACAGCAAGGAGTCATCATGTCAGGTAGCACACATGACATGGTCCTTTGGCCCAGCGCCAGCTAAATGGCAGCAGCATGGCCAGGTGGACTGGGAACAGCAAGGAGTCATCATGTCAGGTAGTCATGGGGCATGGTCCTAGGGCTCAGGTCCTCCGAGAGAGAGAAAGAAAGAGAGAGGAGAGAATTAGAGAACGCACACTTAGATTCACACAGGACACCGAATAGGACAGGAGAAGTACTCCAGATATAACAAACTGACCCTAGCCCCCCGACACATAAACTACTGCAGCATAAATACTGGAGGCTGAGACAGGAGGGGTCAGGAGACACTGTGGCCCCATCCGAGGACACCCCTGGACAGGGCCAAACAGGAAGGATATAACCCCACCCACTTTGCCAAAGCACAGCCCTCACACCACTAGAGGGATATCTGTCCCATCTGTATTTCATTCATTCTCTCCAAATAATGTCAGGCTCATGCAATATGTTGTTTCCCCACTTGTGTGTTAATGAAGTAGATGAATATTCATGAGCCAGAGCTGACATCACACTGTGGAGATGTTGTCAAGGGAATATGGAGTGGCAGGGCTAGACATAAACTTTTTGCTTGTCATGGCATGAACACCAATTGCACGTCATTGTATGATCAAGGACCCATGCGTTACCATCTTTTTTTTTACCATAGAGAATCAGACCACAATGTTTGCTACACTCTTTGCATAGTCAAGCCTATCTCAAAATACAATATTACAATTACAACAAAATACTTTTCCCTACAGGGCTCGATATTAAGGGATTCCCGTTGTCCCTGTGATGATGATAAATGTCTGTTTTAAAACGAACTGTTTTAAAATTCATCCAACCACTGCACATATGTATATATTTTTTTAAACCAATGATGCAACAGATCAGACCGTTTAGCTTAATGTTGATCGTTTTATTTCTTTATATTTTCAGCTCAACAATGCGATCATGGCTGTAGGCTATGCGCGAATGTTCCATAATGCAATTAGCAGGAAAACATCTCAGAAGCGCACTGCATGCACCAGTGGTTTCATGTAAAAATTAAGGGGAGATCTAAAGATGCATTAACTAGCATGGTTTACTAATATGACTAGGATTATGCTGAAAACCAGTAGAACATGAGAATCATGCTGTTTTCAATGGTGTATTAAGTGTTAAAATAATTCCCTCAACATTTCGATGGTTGTATTTTGGCTATGCTAGGCTCCTTTGAAACAAGGTACATGCTTCATAAAATTACATTACATTTCCAGGTTTTAAACAATTATGTTTCTGGTTAAATAGTTTTAAAATGCAAACCGCCCCGCTCAGATTTAAGGTGGGTGACGTGTGGTGTGCCACAGGCACTTCACTCTCCAGTCTTGTGACCATTTGACCTGAAGGAACCGTGCCTCCAGTATGTCGACAGAATCAAGCCTTTAGATGCTCATGTTAGTTATTCTTCATTTGTATTTGTCAATCATCACTATATTTTTGTAATTAAGTCTCATTAAAGTTTGGCCACCTCATGTCTGCATCGGTTTGGACATGAAGCTGTAGCCAATTTTTTTTAACCTTGATTTATTTAAGAACAAATTCTTATTTTCAATGACTGTCTTGGAACAGTGGGTTAACTACCCTGTTCAGGGGCAGAACGACAGATTTTTTTTTTACCAGCTCGGGATTCAAACTTGCAACCTCTCGGTTACTAGTCCAACGGTCAAACCACTAGGCTACCTTCCACCCCACTATGTACCAATATACATATCATCTACATTTTGACATGTAGGATTTTGTCATTTCTGTACATTAATTAAACTAAGGGTGTGAACATTTTAAATGAAGTTGGGATCCTTAAAGTTAAGAAAAATCCCTAACTGAACCCCCACCCCACATATTAAAGTCACAGTGCAGTTATCATGATTTAAAAAAAATCCCTTTGTTATAGCCCAACTAGACTATGGCTATAAAGGCCTACAGAAGGTAGTGTAATTTAAATAAACTCCGGGAGGAAGAGGAACTTTAGGCTACTTTGGTGAATTTGCGAGGCATGGAAGATAATTAAGACATTGCGAGATGCAGATTACCAAGACGAGTACGGTTCTGCCTGCCCCCTCTCTCTCCCTCATGCTGGCCTGCCTGCTCTCTCTTCGCTAATGACCCAAGTGTGTGTTCAGTCTGGTCTGTTGCATGTAGAATATCCTCGCTTAGGCTGTTCATGATACTGGTGTTGGTGGTATACAGTATCTTCGGGCCAGTCTTGCACGGGGTAGGCTTCTCTTAGTTGCTTAGTGGGTAGGGGTGTTTCTGTCTCATGAAATTACAGTAGGCTACTGGTGTAGCCTGTATTGATGACCATTTTCAGATATAATGATGTGTCCCCTTGAAAGCGCCTCGGTTACGACATGCTTGTTTGACTGTTAGGGTTGGCTAAACGTAGACGAGAAACCTTCTCTGGAGACATGAACACCGTTTTACTTGTCTGTAAATGAATGCCGACGCGGGACTACCTTCCATCACTAGGCGACCAGAACTTTCAAGCCTAGCATGCCTGTGCTCTGACTAAAAAACAGTACTTTAAAGTATCTTAGTTGTTGCGACTTACGAAGACATTTAGTAGAAAGAAAGCACTTCTTGCTACCCTACCATAAAAAAACAGCATAAATGACACAGCAGCACATCAATCAGCAATGTTTGTTGTCAGGGAAACTATTGAACGTTCTATGCTGGAGCAGAATTTAAATTGTCAAAGTGATCAATAATGGACATGTTACTGTACTGCGTTCTGTGTGTAAAGGGTCGCGGTAGATAATTTCATTGCCGGCCCTAACGGTCATACATCTGTAATAGGACCATTTTAATTTGCATTATGAATAAATGTCTATAGTTTCTTTCTTATCGGTTTAAATGGAACCCCCCCTCCCCAAACATGGCAGTTTAAACGTTAAGGAAAAATGTCCATTTGGCACATCCCTAAATAAAACATTACTCTAATGTTGGTCTCTGATCCAATTCTGATCAGAGTAATTGTTTGATATTGTGATTTGTGTGAGGCATTTTGTCTTCAATTCAAATCTATATTCTTCAGCCCATTTCAGAAATAAAATCTCAATGTATATGATGTATGCTGTGCTTACTTCTCTCACACATTGCCAATGTATCTCATCTTCTTTCATTATGTCTGCTTACTATTGCTTTTCAGTGTACAAATACTCTACCTCTTTTTGCTTGGCAGCCTTTCATTTGGATTCTTGTTCTTTTTCTTTTTCCCTCTTATTTTATCTCTCTCCTCCATTGCTCCATACCTCTCTCCATGGCAGGGGATGTCAGACCCCTGCAGTCCACCGCTAAAGCATGTCATGCGAACTGTAAAATCTTTGATCTCACGGCATCCATGCACTGAGCCACGACAGCAAAGTGTGTGGATGTTGCGGCACAATAAAAAAACGTGTGTGTGTGTGTGTGCTCAAAAACCTTTAATTTGGCAGTGTGAGGTTGTCAGCATTTGTGGGAGAAACTCTTAGTAAGAGGGAAGACCTTGTCCTCTCTCTGCTTGTTCCTGTTTGGCCTTTTCCTTGTGTGTCCTTTCCTTTCTTCTCTGTAGTTTGATAGAGCAGTAGTTTAATCAGTTGATATTTAACCCTGTCAGCTCCAGACAGTTTGACAGATCTCCAGTCTCATTCTCCCACACATGCTCCCTATGGTCAGGAAAGGGTGGAGGCTGGTCAATTCATCAACATTCTATTACAGGACCCCTCCATCTTCATAAATCCATTCACCAGCTATCTATAGGCTATGCACAACCCACTGCTATAGGCTTTATACAACCCACTGTCACTTTACCTGTCTCATCACTCACTAAAACTGCTGCTGGGATCACTAGCAAGAACATGTGTTGCTCAAGTTGATGATATTGAAGGCCATGGAATGGGGTTACATTCCCCCCTAACTTTTGGGGTAGCAGCCTAACTCAAGAAGTTAGTGTAATTAAAGTGTAATTGATCCAAGCTTCTTGGGGGCAGCTATGGAGGCAGACAGCCCTTTGAATATGCCCCACTGTCATCTCCTTGGACACCTCTGGGTCCTGATGACAGGGAAGGACACTCATCTTGTCTATCTCTCTGTCCCTCACTCCTCTGACGGTGTGTGCTGTGTCCTCGCCCCCCTTGTCCGTTTGCTCTCCTCGCCCCTCGACTGATCAAAGCCCCTTTGAGGGTCCTGAGTGGTTCTGAGCTAATAGCCGGTAGTGATCTGATGTGTGTGTGTGTGCGCATGTGTGCGTCTTCTCAGTGATTAGACACCCAATGACAGGCTGAGCCAGCCCTGCCTACTGTTTTTATCCTTTAAATGGGCAATCTGCAGTTGCGGCATCCATTTTTTAAACCTATGAATGATAAGTAAGTTATATTCTTGAAGAATATAACTTAGAAATGCCTCATGAGCTTAGTTCATACCCCATCAGAACCCAAAATATAACCTTGTTTTACTCCACTGTTTGTAAACTAAGTGTAAACAAAGTTCAAATTTACATTTTGTCAGTCCTTGCATTCATAGCTCTGCCTATGAATTTCATATTGGTTACATTTATCCAGCCCCATCCCTTAACTGCAGATTGCCCCTTTTAATGTTGCACCTTCCCCAGCAGCCGACTCAATTATCAGTGATTAAGTTAGTGTCAGTCTTTAGCGCTGAGCCATACCTCTCCTCCCCGCCGTGTGGCACAGAGGCCCTGAACAGAGCTACTGATCCCAAGTCAGCACTGCAGAGGGACGTACAGTATGCAGACAGCTCTAAGTATAACCCCTGTCCTCAACTCTGATCCCCAGACAACAAGGTGACAGCGTACTGAAAGTTGGCAAAACCCCCAAAGCATTAACCTCAGTGAGGAGGAAGAGGCATTGCATTACATTATAGGATAAATGTATGAAGCATTAACCTCAGTGAGGAGGAAGAGGCATTGCATTGCATTATAGGATAAATGTATAAAGCATTAACCTTCAGTGAGGAGGAAGAGGCATTGTATTACATTATAGGATAAATGTATAAAGCATTAACCTTAGTGAGGAGGAAGAGGCATTGTATTACATTATAGGATAAATGTATAAAGCATTAACCTCAGTGAGGAGGAAGAGGCATTGCATTACATTATAGGATAAATGTATAAAGCATTAACCTTAGTGAGGAGGAAGAGGCATTGTATTACATTATAGGATAAATGTATAAAGCATTAACCTCAGTGAGGAGGAAGAGGCATTGCATTACATTATAGGATAAATGTATAAAGCATTAACCTCATTGAGGAGGAAGAGGCATTGCATTACATTATAGGATAAATGTATAAAGCTATCCTGGTGCTTTGGGGATCCATAACCAGCCTACAAGGGTCGGCTTCCACTTACAGCCTGTGAGATACGGTAGAGTTAGGTTCTTATCCAAGCTGAGATGACCCTGCTTTCAGAAGGAGAAACAAGGACAGGGCCTTATGATATTAGTGATTCTTATTATTCCAGTTAGATTTTGAACTTGCAGGGGGTTACCGAAGATAGCATGGAGATATATAAGATCTGAGCCCTTGTCGTTCAGTCCCCCCCCCCCCGCTCCACCAGCCTCTCTCTAGAGTAGAGGACAGGTCTTGGTGGTGGCACAGGCGTGTGTGTGGATTATTGTGAGGCGTCTGCAAGGTCACGTCTGGCTGCAAGGTCACGTCTCTACTCTGCCTCATCCCCCGAATCCTGGCCTGTTAATAAATATCTAACACCCCCACACTAACACCATTATACCTCCCCTTAGCTACACACACCCCTCTCTGTTCTGCCCAGAAGTCTCCGGAAGGCACACCTTGCATGTCTTTGCCTGTAGCGTTTTGACAAGTGAATAAACATCAGCTGCTTCATTGCCCACCTGCCTCCCAGCCTCTACCTAACACATAATGCTCCCCTCTCTTCCACCTCTATCTTATCTGCTCCTCACTTGTCCTCTACTCTCCCTCTAACTCTACCGTATCTCACAGGCTGTAAGAGGAAGCCAACCCTTGTAGGCTGGTTATGGATCCCCACAATCACTGGGCTATTACCTCTACCCTGTCATTACATATAGACTAAAGACTAGAAGTGGGTCTTATCTATCTATAGAAAACCTCGCTAAATGCTCTCTCCTTAGGCTCTGAGTCCTCTCAGGGGACAGACAGACGGGTGTTGGTTGGACAGGTAGGGAGTTCTCAGTTTGGATTTAAATGTATACACCTCTGAATTAGGATGCAAATACCGTTTGCAGATTTGGTGGGCGTAGCTCTCTCCTGGTTTGGGGCTCCAACCACGATCTCCCTCCCTGTGCCTCCCTCCCTGTGTTGTCCAGTGAGCAGCAGCAGGGATCAGTAAGGAGAGCTGGTAATCTGCCGTAGCCTTAGCGTTCTCTGGCTCTGCTCTCCTTGAAGAAGATTGATGGCCCTCCTGGAAAGGCTGCTATTGTGGATGGGCAGAGAAAGAGAGGGGAGGGAGGACATGGATTAAGAATGGGGAAATTTGAAGGAGAGTGATAGTGGGAAAAGAAGATAAAAAGAGATGGTGCTTGAGAGGTTAGGAGATGAATGGGGGACGAGTTGGAGTTGATGAAATTATGTGAAGGGGTCAGGGGAGCCATGTTTATCTGAATGTGTGTTTGTGTAAACATGACCAGAGATTAGGCTTGGACTCATCAGTCCTCACCCATTATCTGACTCCCACACATGCAGTACAATTGTGCACACACAATTGTCTGTCGGTTTAATCCATTTGAATTAAATACATTTTTGACGGCATCCCTTTTGATTTCAGCAAATGTGATGTTTGCCCATGGAAGAAGGGGCCAGAAAGTGACTTTTTGGACCTAATTGCCAAAACATTCAGGAGATAAAGGTGCTCAAAGTTCATCTACAGTATACCATACCATGAGACATCCATGTCTTCATCACTGGGAAAATATAAACTGTTGAGTTGAAATTATATCAAAAGCTCACAAGCAGGGTTGTCAAACTATTTGATAATTTCTTCCCAAAAAATGTTATAATAAAAAACGTTTTTTACTAATTAGCATAAATGAGGAAATTCAGATTTTTTGGGGTTGATATGGGTGTATATTGTAGCTTCGACCCAACTTCACATCTTCTGCGTGTGTTGTGCCCGCTATCTGTTGAGACACAACATGCTCTTGAATGGTGATGTCATTTCAAGCGTAGAACAATTATTCATAGAATGGACCTATCCCTCCTTCAGAGGCCACTGTAGTTTAGCTGGTACACCATTGAAATGTAAATTCAATTAAAATTGTAACTTCTAATTACTACCACAGAGATGGCCGCCGGTCCACCCACCATCAGCTGTCAACTTAAATGGTCATGTTTATATTGTCTATATTTCTGTGATTTCAATAGGTTTCCTATGGTGTATAAACCATATAATTAAAACAGATATTCCCATTCAAGGCAACATTCTCCCTCACACCATCTTTGTGGTACAATTTGAAAGTGGAAATGTCAATTTTATTCCCATTTCAGTACATTTAGTTACCAAAACATGACACCCACCCTGTATTCAAGAACATGTCTCAACCGATGGTGAGCACAACACAAGGCTCTAAGCTACAACATATGTAAATCTAATTATACAGTAGTTTACGTGTTTTTAGAGAAATAACGTTTAAGGTAAAAAATTAAATAAAAATTACAAATTGAGGAGTTTTTGATATCAATCTCAACCGTTTCTCTTTTGCAGTGATGAAGACAAGGATTTCTGGTACCTTTTTAACTTCATTAATCTTTTGGCATTCGGGCCCAAAAAGTAACTTTGTGAGCACTTCTACAATGAGCAAATATATATGTATGTAAAGTTTGCTTCAAATCAAAAGGGGTGCTTTCAAACAGGGGTTAAAATTGATTTACCCTGGGGCGGCAGTGTAGCCTAGTGGTTAGAGCGTTGGACTAGTAACCGGAAGGTTGCAAGTTCAAACCCCCGAGCTGACAAGGTACAAATCTGTCGTTCTGCCCCTGAACAGGCAGTTAACCCACCCGTTCCTAGGCCGTCATTGAAAACAAGAATTTGTTCTTAACTGGTTAAATAAAGGTAAAATATTTTTTTAAATAAATGTACCCTCTTAGTTCAAGATTTCACGAATAAACAGATTTGTATTACAGTTCCTTTCAAGATGCGTATTTGCATACACAAATGAGCTATGCATAAGAACCATATGTAACCATAATGTGTGTCTAGGTCTGTGAGCACATACTGTTCATTCTACGCTTTCCATTCTAGTCATTTAGCAGAAGCTCTTATCCAGAGCGACTTACTAGTGCATTCATCTTAAGATGGTTAGGTGAGACAATACATCATAATTGTATCGAGTACATTTCCCTCAACACATTACTTCCAGATGTTTTTGAAAGATGGGCAGGGACTCCGCTGCCCTGACTTTAGGGGGAAGCATGTTCCACCAAGTTGCAGGAGTTTGATGGCAGAAGCTGGTAGCCCAGCCAAAAGAGTTGCAGTAGTCTAGACGTGCCTGGATTAGGACCTGCGCTGCTTCCTGTGTGCAGAAAGGTTGTACTCTGAAGAGAGTGAACCTGCAGGAGCGAGTCACTGCTTTGATGTTTGCAGAGAATGACAGTGTTGTCCAGGGTCACGTCAAGGTTCTTTGCACTCTGGGAGGGGGGCACCTTTGAGTTGTCAAATGTGATGGAGAGGTCTTGGAGCGGGCAGGCCTTCCCTGGGAGGAAGAGCAGCTGTGTTTTGTTGAGCTTGAGGTGGTGGGCCGACATCCAAGCTGAGATATGCCAGGCACGCAGAGATGCATGTCTCCACCTGACTGTCAGAAGGGGGGGGGAGTGTCATTTGCATAGCAATGATAGGAAGACCATGAAAGGATATGACAGAGCAGAATGACTTAGTGTGACGACCAGTAGTGAGAGTACGTGGTGCAGACACAGAGTCAGCTTTGGCAGAGTGGAGAGCAGTCTCGGATGAGTGACACGACTCGAAGCCTAACTGGTTAGGATCAACAAGATTGTTCTGAGAGTGATAACGAGAGTTACAGCACGCTTAGTTGTTGACGTCAGAGGGATGAAGTGTTGGTTTCTTAAGGAGGCAAACTTGAAGTCAGAGGGGACGCAGCCAGTGGTCAGGGATGAGTTGAGGCAAGTGAGGAATGGGAGAAGGTCTGTAGAGATGGTCTGGAGGAGGTGATGGGGTCAAGTGGACAGGTTGTTGGGTAGCCAGCCTTCATTAGTCGCAGGCTTTCATCTAGAGAGGGGAGTAAGAGGTCAAGTAGTTCTGTGGGAGTTGTGTCCCCCGAAACATGACCTGCCGCACTGCTCTGCTTCGCTGCTTCTTAACACACTGCTCACTTAACCCAGAAGCTAGCTGCATCAATGTGTGCCTATGTGTTGGAGGAAAGACCGTCCAACTGACAACTGAGGTCAGCTTGCAGGTGCCCGGTCGGCCACAAGGAGTTGCTAGAGCATGACAAACCAAGGAAATCCCCCGGCCAAACCCTCCCCTAACCCGGACGACGCTGGGCCAATTATGCGCCCACCCCATGGGGCTCCTGGTCACGGCCGGCTGTGACACAACCTGGGATAGAACTGGAGGCTGTAGTGGTGCCTTAGACCACTGCGTCACTCAGGAGGCCATATTGTATTGTTTTGACAATTTTGCAATGTTAATTTTGCGCTAATTGGCTGTACCTGCACCAAAACTCTAGTATTTTTCCTTCCTATATTATTGTTCTCCAACTTCGTTTTAAATAGCTTGATTAAAATGCATTTTCTCATGGCTCTCTGTTGTGCCTCTGCAGCAGACCATATGGTGAGAAATATATACTTGGAACATCGAGTTGTAATACATACAGAATCGTAACACGTATTGTATTGGCACCTAAGTATCGTGATAATATCGTATCGTGAGATTCCTGGCAATTCTCAGCCCTAGTATTAAGTAGCCACCAGATTGGCTGATGGATAGGATGATAGTCTATCTTTGAATTACCCTTGGCATGTTACTCCTTTATGGCCCTGTGTGTGTGTGAATAACCCAGATCCTCCACTGTGTGTGCGCAGCAGCAGCACAGGGTTGAATGGCCCAGTTGTGCTCATAATTATAACAGTTATTCACTCTTAGTGGCTCTTTTTAAACATAGTCAAGTTCTTCATGCAACTTTTTTTCAAGTCTTAGGGGGTTTCAGCAGCGGTGAACCTGTGAGGAACAGTCCTTTTCTCTCTTTTTCCCCGTATCATGGCTGACGTATTTTAATGTCTATCCCATCTCTCCCCGTCCCTTTCCGCCCTCTGCTTAATTTGTCTTCAATCCTTTCTAGTTTTGTTTTTATCTTCTCCTTGTCTAGTCTGCTGCCACCCTTCTCTCTTTTTCATCAGCCAGTAGTACATTAACCCATCTTTCATCCTGTCTCATCTCCCATTCTTCCTCACTTTGCTTTTTCTGATTTCCATTTGTTTTCTTCTTACACTTTTGTTTCCCCCCGCTACTCTCCTGTCTCTCTCAGCTCCATCCTCTTCCTCTCCCCCATCCTCCTCCCCTCCCTCCCTCTTCCTCATTCCCCTCCTCACCATCCAATCCCTGCTCTCAGAAGCTGCGGAGATGTAGGTTTGCTCTGCCATGGAGACTTGACAGCATGGATGGCAGCGGGTGTCTGTGTTTTCATCTCATCTCCCCTCCAACCTGACTAAACGATCAGGCTCACTGGTGGACAGACAAACAGGCCGGGGCAGGGAGTGCAGAGGCAAGGAGGGTGGCAGGGCGAGGCCCCAGCGTTTACCCAACCTGATTACAGGATCACACACTGCAGGTCAACCCTCATTT
Organism: Oncorhynchus gorbuscha; assembly: GCF_021184085.1. Lineage (NCBI taxonomy): Eukaryota > Metazoa > Chordata > Actinopteri > Salmoniformes > Salmonidae > Oncorhynchus > Oncorhynchus gorbuscha. The sequence continues at coordinate 12,277,462 of NC_060188.1, read as the reverse complement.
CCTGGAGGTCCAACTCATTACCACACCGCTGACCAACGCCTATCAGAGGGAAGGAGGGAGGGAGGGAAGGGAAGAGAAGGAGGAGGGTGGGAGACTGATGCATAGAGAATGAGTACAGGACAGAGAAAGGAGAAGAGGGGGTGAAGGAGGGATGGCCAGAAGAGATTGAGATGAGAGAAAGCAGAGTAAATTTTCATAGGTCATAGACACGGCGAGGAGGATAGGTGTTGCAGTGAGTCAAGGGGATTTTATTCTCCGATTCAGACAGTAGCGGTAGTAGATCTAAGTAGCTGTTCCGCTGTTATGTAGGTCTGAAGGCTGGTTTAGCCAGATGACTTACACTATACAGACCAACCAGGAAGGCTCTGCCCACCACAGGACCACGGAGACACACCCTCTTCACCTCACACCGTTGACTCATTATTTTGTACATTGTCTGACACAATCACAGCATATTGTCAGACCTAAATTTCTCTTAATCCCCATTTTGCCTGTTAAAACGGTGTTTGAACCAGGAGGCATTAGTGATTTTGGAGCCCAAAAATATAGACCGGACTCATGCTTCTGTTGTCAGGTTTTGAATACACATCTGCTTGTCCAGTCAATAAGAACACTCACATATTCATTGCAGGTGAGCTATTGATCAAGCCTCTGTCCCCCTGAGACACACACCTCTGAGAGTAGCACTGCCTCTCACATTCCGTGCTTGCATTTTGCCTCTATATTTTGCATCTGATTGACATTTGTGACTGGCTTGTGTAAACCTGAGGGTGTTAAGATGATTCCATTCATTCCTTCAGTCCACCTCTCTTCTCTCTGAGCTTCTGACCCAGGGGCTATGGCAGGGTCTGGATTAAAGAGAGGGGGGAAGAGTGTTCTTTATTCAGAGCATGTCACAGAGACATTGTTAGTCAGAATGGTATTGCACTTGGCTTCGCGTTGTGATTCAGGTTGGATTGGCTTTCTTCATGGTCTCAAGTTGGGCCTATTTGTTTTAGATTACTGCTCTGAAACAGTACTTTGTCTTACAGACCAGAAGAGCTTGAAGTGTCTTACATCTCAGCTATTGTCTTTGTACGTGTCTGTAAATTATATAATGAAGCCTAATATGACTATGTATTTTAAAGGGACCATTCAACCTGATGAAGTTTCTCTTGTTCAGTTATGTGGGAGTCTCTGTCCCCCTGAAGTGCTAGTGTTTATTACTAAATATTAGGGATGCACCGATATGACATTGTTGGCCGATACTGATATCCAATATTTTACTTGTCAAAAAAAAAAATATATATACTGAACACATTTTGGGGAATATTCAGAGGTGGCAACTTTCCATGGGAGTTGATATTAATACCATTTAAATGTAGATGTTTTTTGCATTGGATATATTTACCATATCATATGGAGACAGAAACAGAAACCTTTTATCTTATCATAAGTGGATATATTTACCATATCATATGGACACAGAAACAGAAACCTTTTACCTTATCATAAGTAGACATAATTGCAAATGATTAAATCCTTCCAAATAGAAATAAAAAAACAATTTAGTTATACATTTAATTTGAATTAAATGAGTTGACTCTTCACATGGGATAATTTCACTGAACAACAAAAGTGAATATTGAATGATCCCCAATGATCCATCACTTCTCCCAAAAATATTTTCAACATACATCTGTAAAATGATAGTCTAGAAACTAAAGCTTTGGTTGTCTTCCTCTTATGCTTCCATGTCTTCTCCCTGGACCTTCTCAATGTCCACCTCTTGAACATCAGACTCTGAGGCCTCATCTTCACTGTCACTTTCCAACCTCGTTGAGGATGGCTTATTGTCAGGCTCAAAAAGCCTCAAATTTGCCCAGATGGCCACCGATTTTTCACCCCTTGTATTGGTCAGCCTGTGGCGTGCTTTGGTGTGTGTTCCCAAACAAGGAACAGTTGCCCTCTGAGGTGGTTGATGTTGGTGGGATTTGGATGACGATGGAGGCAACAGGGGCAAGAGCCTCAGATCCACAAAGTCCCTTCCACCAGGTGGCTGATGAGATATGTTGGCACGACTGCCATATTGCATCTCCATCCCAAAGTCCTTGCTTGGAAGTGTACTTCACCAGACTGCCAAGAACCTTGCCCCCATCCAGGCCAAGTTGGCGAGACACGGTAGTGATGACTCCATAGGCCTTGTTGATCTCTGCACCAGACGGAATACTCTTGCCAGCATACTTGGGGTCCAACATGTACGCTGCGGTGTGTATGGGCTTCAGGCAGTCTTCACGCTTTTTGATGTATTTCAGAACTACAATTTCCTCTGCTTGGAGCAACAGTGAAGTGGGAAGGGCAGTACGGATATATTCTCTTACATCTGCAAGCAGAGTCTGAACATAAAACGGAATGGCACTGTCTCCCTCAATCCGTGCAATGGCTATTGCTATAGATTTCAGGAGATTTAGGCTGCTTACCACTCTCTCCCAAAATACATCATCCAGGAGGATCCTCTTGTTGGGGCTGTCCATATTGGCAGACTGTGATATGGCCATTTCTTGGAGAGACTCCTTCCCCTCCAGGAGACTGTCAAGCATGATGACAACACCAACCCAATGGGTGTTGCTTGGCAGCTTCAATGGGTGTTGCTTGGCAGCTTCAATGTGGTGCTCTTATTCTTCTCTTATTCTAACCATTCCCTTGGCTCTCTTGTAGAGTGTATCCATTGTTTTCAGTGCCATGATGTCCTCGAGGAGCAGATTCAATGCATGAGCAGCACAGCCAATGGGTGTGATGTGAGGCTAGGACTCTTCCAATTTAAACCAAGCTGCCTTCATGTTTGCAGCATTGTCTGTCACCAGCGCAAATACCTTCTATGGTCCAAGGTCATTGATGACTGCCTTCAGCTCATCTGCAATGTAGAGACCGGTGAGTCATGTTGAAAATGTTTTTGGGAGATGTGATGGCTCATTGGGGATCAACCAGGATTTCATCATACATGTCAAGCAGTGAAGTTTCTGATCTGTCTGTCCGATGCCTCGCTTCCTCGGTGTACAGTCACTGTGTCCGTTTCCATCTTGTCCAGCTGTGTATGTAACATTTCATGTAAACCCTGTTCCCTGTCTGCATCGAAGTAGCGGTCCTTGTACCTAGCATCGAGTTTGATGGCAACACAGTAAAGAGGCTCAGATAGAATGCCTTCGAACTGCTTGTTCACAGCCTCGAGGACTTTTGTAAGTTTTAACCCCCCGGTCTGTTGGCAGTTTTGTTGAGCAGGCGTTTCAATGCCATGACAGAGGGTATCACGTCTGCTGCAGACACAGTTCATTAGCTTATTTCTCCAGTCAGTTGTTCGAATGGCGCTAGGACTGTGTTTCAAACATGTTCTCTAATGCTATTGAAATGGCTGCAGCGGTATGAGAACCAGCACATTCTTCAGCATGCAATACGACTTTCCTCAGTATGGAATCCCTGTCGACCCATTGTGCTGTCAGACTCCGCATGCTAATGGGGCTGACATCGCTTTTCCAAATGTCAGTCGGGAAGCTAATAGCAGTGAGATCATAGATGTACGTTTCAACAATACTGTGTAACTCCGGTAGGGCAACTTCTGAAAAAAAGTGTATACCGGGGCTCGACCAGTCGGCGAAAGCCAACATCATCCACAACAGAGAAGGGTTGATTGTCAAGGGCAATGAATTCCTTTATCTTGGCGTTAATGGATTTTGCCTTTGAATTGTCTCGCTGAAATTTTCTTACCCTTTCAAATGACTGCTGGACTTGAACTTGTTTAGTTGTTGGAAGTGTGCACTTAGTATTTTAATGCTTTTGTTCTGTGTAGCGCTGTATTTTTTGTGGCGTCATTACGTCCTCTAACCTACGTTATATAGGTATGCACGTCATCTACCTACTTTATAGGTATGCACGTCATCTACCTACGTTATATAGGTATGCACGTCATCTACCTACGTTATATAGGTATGCACGTCATCTACCTACGTTATATAGGTATGCACGTCATCTACCTACGTTATATAGGTATGCACGTCATCTACCTACGTTATATAGGTATGCACGTCATCTACCTACGTTATATAGGTATGCACGTCATCTACCTATGTTATATAGGTATGCACGTCATCTACCTACGTTATATAGGTATGCACGTCATCTACCTACGTTATTGTTAGAGGAATTCTAAATTCCTATATGTTTTGTAGCCAAAACCAAATTCACCCTCTATTTCATAATAAGTTGTAAGTTTATCATTTATGCATGAAATAGATCGAGACTAGTCTTAAGTCAGGTAACAGCGTTTAATTCAAGAGAGTACTGACTCAAAATACAAAGAACATTACATTTTAAGGAGAGAACATAAAATGACGTCATCAGTTTCTCACACCCTCTCCAATCCACACAATAGCGCAGTGTCTTCAGGTCTGGAGATGTCTTCTACTCCCCTCATAAAACAAACATTCCAATCTGTCTAAAAGATATACTTTTCTCCACTAATTTAACATCAAACAAACATTCTTATCTGTCTGAAAATATATATGCCCTCCTTTCTCCCTTAAACCCGCAAGGTACAGACAATTAATTTGTTTTACCTACATTTTCGGCTCCAGTTTAACCAAAAATCCATACATTTCATTTCATATTTTTTTAACATTTTATTTGAATTTTTACCTTTATTTAACCAGGCAAGTCAGTTAAGAACACATTCTTATTTTCAATGATGGCCTAGGAACAGTGGGTTAACTGCCTGTTCAGGGGCAGAACGACAGATTTGTACCTTGTCAGCTCGGGGGTTTGAACTCGCAACCTTCCGGTTACTAGTCCAACACTCTAACCACTAGGCTACGCTGCCGCCCCAATGCATGTTATGCCGTCCCCATAACATAATATTATTAAAATAAATGGTTCTAATTTAAATGTATACATAATTAATCATTTAAACTATAATTTCCTCCAACAGTTATATAGGTATGCACGTCATCTACCTACGTTATATAGGTATGCACGTCAGCTTTAACATCGGTTTTGCATATTTTTTTTTGCAAGACATCGTGTCGATGTTGGCATTTTTTTACTAATATAGGCCTTTTCCGAAATGCTCACCGATTTATTGTGCATCCCTACTAGACATAATGAAGTATTTTAATAATTCTGTTTGGCATCGGTTTGGTTTCACCTCAAATCAGACACCGCACTAAATGAATCCCGCTCCTCCATGGGGGAGACAGAGTCACCTCAGCCATGTCGACAGAGGGAGAGGGAAGGAGACGTACAGACTTCTCCTCCACCATAGACTGGAACTGTTCAGCCAGGGAGAGAGAGAGACCAGACGGACAGCACTGTTATTGGAGATGGCCTTCTGATTGAACTACTGGGGCCCTACCTTGTACTGTCTGGCTGGACTTTCCTAACTAAACCTACACTACACATTCCCAAAGTATTATTGTGTGCGTACACGTTAAGTAGGTACCTGAGTCCGTTCAGATACAAACGAACCGTTTTCCACAATGAACTCACACACTCACACTCCTCTCAATCTCTTGTTTGTGTTCTCCTCTGCAGCCGGACAGGAGGCCCAGGCAAACAGAAGGACACAGCCAGAGACGCAGACAGACAGACGTACAGATAGAGGACTGCTCCCAGACTGACAGACAGAGGGCCCAGCTGGCCCAGCCATGGCATCAGCCAGCAGCACAGATGTTTGAGGGCCTTTGATCTGGGTGAGTACCAACTGGGTTGGAGATAAAGGAGGGGAGGGTGTACCAACACAGGGAAGATGGGTGATTTTGGGTGGGGCAGTGACTGGTGGCTGGTTTGAAGAGACTTGAGGGAAATGTTGAGAGAGAGAAAAATAACTAGGAGTGGGAGAATTTTGTTGACAGAGAGGAAGAAGGTTACTTTTAGATGGGAGAAGGTGTGAGATTTAGGGTTTGAATAAATGAATGACGCAAAGAAATGAAAGAGGAAAGAGGGTGGATGCAAAGACAGCAGAATTTGATGTAGGTGGCAGCATTGAATCATTCAATATATGATTCAGATGTGTCTGTCTTCAAACAGCTAAAGTAACACTTAATTTCTAATAAAGGACTTTCAGGTGTGAAAAGGGAATAATTATCAGTGTTGGTGTGAGAGATGAGGGAGGGGAGGATATTGTAACTGTAAATGACCTGTGACAGAACTGTAAACTGGAGAGAACGGAGGATTTGTATGAAATAAAGTGTTTGTAGACGTTCTAGTAAACTTAACAAATCGTTAAATATGATCTGAAACAACCGTCTAGATGGAACAAGAGGTGAACAGAATCCTTTATGTAGAAATTGACCATCACCCACATGGTATTTCTCAGATTAAATTACAAGTATGTATGTTAAAATAGTTGTGTGTGAAGGCCCTCGTGCATGCTGGTGTATGTATGAGTGATGTGCGGGGCTGACCCTGCAGTGAGAGCCCTTAGCAGTGATCAGAGACCAGTGTCTCTTTATGGAGTAATTAGTTCCGGGTTTTAGAGGACCTGTCACTGGGTTTCTCTCATCCCCCAGCCCCCTTCCACCTCACCTCACCCGCTCCTCGGTCAGTGGCTCCATCCCCTGTCCTCCTCTCTCACAGCTGCTCCAGGTAATTGACGCCACTTAAGATCATTGAGTGTGTTTTTAAATTTTTGTATTTTATATTCAGTGGATTTGCTATGCTCTGCTTTATGCTGGCTTGTTTCACCATGCCTGACTGGCCCAGCGTCGCTCACCTGACCTGTCACTCACCCTTGGCTGGCCTGCCAGCCGGCTGCCAGGCTCAATGAGCTCCCAACGCTCTGTCTGTCCCGGTCAGCACAGCAGAAGTGGCCCTGGAGGACCTGGCCTGGCAGGGGATCGGTCCACTCACAATTAGTTAAGACACTGCATTACAGACACTTTAATGAGAACAACTATTGTGATCTATGTGAGAGAAACAACTCATGCAAGACTAAAAATCTAAGGTGGATGAAACCTCAAATCGCTTCATATAGACTTTATCCAAGCTGTTATTGATTGGTATACTTTATTTAAGCAATAAGGTCAGAGGGGGTGTGGTATATGACCAATATGCTTAACCACGACGCAAAGCGGAGTGCCTGGACACAGCCCTTAGCCGTGGTATATTGGCCATATACCACAAACCCCAGAGGTGTCTTATTGCTATTATAAACTTTACCAATGTAATTAGAGCAGTAAAAACAAATGTTTTTATGAACTGGGTGGTTTGATTGGTTGAAAGCCATGTTATGTCAGACCATATACCACGGGTATGACAAAACATTTAGTTTTACTGCTTTAATAATGTTGGTAATCAGTTTATAATAGAAATAAGGCTCCTCTGGGGTTTGAGGTATATGGCCAATATACCACGGCTAAGGGCTGTGTCCAGGCACTCCAAGTTGCGTCGTGCTTAATCACAGCCCTTAGCCTTGCTATATTGGCCATATACCACACCGCATCGGGCCTTATTGCTTAATTATACCATGGCATTGTTATATACTTGTTGGCTTGAAGGGCATGGTATGTTTGCACGGTAGAATTCAATATAGTTAATTCTTACATGTTCTATGTTTGAGCTGCTTTTGAAAGCAAAGGTCATATTGAAAACATTAGCATTGTTCTATTGGATTTTTCATAATAGCATGCTAGGACTGATGGTTTAGTTCGCTAAACAAGCAAGTATGTTTGTTTTGGTTACCAAGGCAACTACTGTAGCTATCTAGTAAACTTTCTAGCTACTTCAGTGGATGTTGAATGCATTTCTAGCGTCATGTTAAATTATAGCCGTGGTATTAAAGGGATAATCAACTAGAGGCTCTCTGGAAAATAATGCAACTCTGTGGAAGGTCAGTTCCACTCTGCTAGCGTGTCGTGGAACACAATTTCCAGGTCTGTATTTATTTTAAATCTTTACCCCTATTTCTCCCCAATTTCGTGGTATTCAATTGGTAGTTAGTCTTGTCTCATCGCTGTAACTCCCGTACGGACTCGGGAGAGACGAAGGTCGAGAGCCGTGAGTCCTCTGAAACATGACCCAACCAAGCCGTACTGCTTCTTGACACAATGCCCACTTAATCCTGAAGTCAGCCGCACCAATGTGTCGGAGGAAACACCCGGCCCGCCACAGGAGTCGCTAATGAGCGATGGGACAAGGACATCCCTGCCGGCCAAACCCTCCCCTAACCCGGACGACGCTGGGCCAATTGTGCGCCTCCCCATGGGTCTCCCACTCGGCTGCGACAGAGCCTGGACTCGATCCCAGAATCTCTAGTGGCACAGTTAGCGCAGCGATGCAGTGCCTTAGACCACTGCGCCACTCGGGAGGCCTTTTTTATGAATATCGATAGAACGCATAGTCCCTCATTAATTATCCCTTACATGATTTGATCCTTTGAGACCACGCAACAACCTATCAGTGCTGGGAAAGGAATCCTTAGGACTTGTCTGATATACATATCTAACCCAGTCATTACTCCAACCATATTGCAATTACTCACTAACACATATGCTAACAGACGTATGTGGCAGCTCAACGGCCATATGTGACAGTGCAGGTTTACATCTTAAAGGTCTTTTTACAGTAATTATTTTTGGACGTATTACCGCCCAGCGGCCAACTTTGATCAACTGTGCTCTACATTCACTGACTGGCATCGCCTGTCGCTTGGCAACCTGGAAAGGTGTTTGATTCCTCTCCCTTTCTTTCACTCTCATCTTTCACCTGGTTTCTGTCTCACATTCGGCCTCCTGGTTCTAATTCCAGTTGCTGCGGCAACCCTGCAGCTGTTCTGCCGATGGCTCCCCCAGTCTCAAACAGGCTGCTTGTGTGGAGTTGCTTAATGATTAGGTTTTATTGCTATTTCTCCTCCTGAAGGGCCACAATCCAACTGTGATCAGCTCCTCTTCCACCCTGTCTGTCCCTCTTTCCTTCTTTCCTTTCCTCACTTCTGCCTATTTTCCCAGCCACACCTTCCCTTAAGCATCTACAGGTACTTGCTCTGTGATGTGCTGTTGTTTACGTTTACCGGTTTGTGAATAGTTTCCTTTGAGTGGGGACTTTCTCCATCACTCTCTCCGCGTCATTGTCTGGTGTTGTCACCATGAGTCTACGGGAACTGAATCAGTCTCGGTGGTGAGTTTGACAGGCCGGTTGGAGATTGGAAAGTGCCAGACTCTAATGACCATTACAGTGTGTTAATCCTTGAGAGGTGTGGCTGGGGGAAAGTTAACTCCGGCACAGGATGGACTGGAAGATGATGGCTGGAGTATTATATTGAGGATAAGCTGCAGTGAGGAGAATGGGTGGTGTTAAACTAAACTGGTGTGCTCTGAGAAGCAGTGAGGAGAATGGGTAATGTTAAACTAAACTGGTGTGCTCTGAGAAGCAGTGAGGAGAATGGGTAATGTTAAACTAAACTGGTGTGCTCTGAGAAGCAGTGAGGAGAATGGGTAATGTTAAACTAAACTGGTGTGCTCTGAGAAGCAGTGAGGACTTTTAAAATGTCACCCGGCACTGTGCGTGCGTGCGCATCTGTGCACACCAAACACCTGAGCAGCCTTATCTGCCTGGCATTTCCAACCTCAGAGAATACTGCTGCAGCCGGCGCTATCTGATGACTCACCAAAAGGCCTCCCTGAGAGAACATATTGAGAGGCAGCGAGCACAGGTACACTTAACCTGAAGTTGAATTAGGAAAGGTCAGACGGGGAGGGTGAGGTACGAGGTGGGGACAGCCACTTACAGCACTGTTATTGTTTGGATCTTATCTTAATGGACTCTGGCTTGGTGGATGTGATGCCTGTTGCCTGCCAGGCAGCTTTGCACAGCGCTCTGTGGTCAGATAATACACGGATCCTGGATCAGATCAGACTGGATGTTAAATCGACAACATGCCTCACTGAGATGGTCTGGAATCAGGTTGCAAAGATTTACAATTTTGTATATTTGTCTCATTCCCAGTCAAGACAGTGTTGGGTCTGAGTACTGACTAGACGCAGTGGCATTTAGAGGCCAGCCACCACACACACACACCAAGGTGTCTAGAGTAGAGATGTACTCGACACTCGGTGTAATCTCAACACTTCATCACAACCGCAGGGCTTTAAAAATAAACAGTTTTGCCCTTTAACCTTTGTAGCCTTCTGGTGTGTTTAACTTGTCTAAAGTATGGTATCTTTAAAGCAATTTTTTTTATTTGAATTTGTATTTTTTCTTTTTTCTAGTTGAGTATATTATTGTCTTGTCTGTGTGTGTGTAAAACTTAATAAACCGAGTAAAAAAATAAAAGAAATAAAAGAAACAGTTTGGCCACAGCTACAGGTGGTGGCATCTGTTAGTCTTCATGCACTGCTTCTACACCTTCCACAGAGAGGAGCTGCTCTTTCTCAGCATTCACTGTATAACTAACTCACTGTTTAATTCATGTATGGATAATATACATGTAGAAAGGCGAGATGGAAGTACGTAGCATTTAACTTCTTGCGTCTAGCCATCCCGGATCCGGTAACGTGACTACAGCCTCAAGCTCATTACCATAACGCAACGTTAACTATTCATGAAAATCGCAAATGAAATGACATTAATCTATTTGCTCTCAAGCTTAGCCTTTTGTTAACAACACTGTCATCTCAGATTTTCAAAATATGCTTCTCAACCATTGCAAAACAAGCATTTGTGTAACAGTATTGATGGCTAACGTACCATTTAGCATTCAGCATGCAACATTTTCCACAAAACCATAAAAGCATTCAAATAAAATCATTTACCTTTGAAGAACTTCAGATGTTTTCAATGAGGAGACTCTGTTAGATAGCAAATGTTCCGTTTTTACAAAAAATATTATTTGTGTTGACTAATCGCTCCGTTTTGTTCATCGCGTTTGGGTAAGGAAAAAAAAAGTCATTAAAACGTGAACTTTTTCCCAAATTAACTCCATAATATCGACAGAAACATGGCAAACGATGTTTAGAATCAATCCTCAAGGTGTTTTTCACATATCTATCGACGATAAAATCCATCGTGGCAGTTTACTTTCAATTCTGAAGAAATGGAACGCGCATGGACCTACAGATTACGCACACAGGACACCGGGCGGGACACCAGGTAAATGTAGTATGGTCAATCTTCTAATGATGTGCCTACAAACACGTCACAATGCTGCAGATACCTCGGGGAATAGACAGAAAGCGCAGGCTCATTCCTGACGCATTCACAGCCATATAAGGAGACATTGGAACACAGCGCCTTCAGAATCCGGGGCATTTCCTGTATGAAACTTCATCTTGGTTTCGCCTGTTGCATTAGTTCTGGGGCACGCACAGATAATATCTTTGCAGTTTTGGAGACGTCAGAGTTGTCTTTCCAAGGCTGTCAATTCCATGCATAGTCGAGCATCTTTTCGTGACAAAATATTGCACTTAAAACGGGCACGTCTTTTTATCCAATAATGACACAGCGCCCCCATAGGTTCAACAGGTTAAAATAGCGCTGCAGAAATGTAAACGAGGGAAGGAGTGTGTGCGTGCGGTGCGAGGTGCAGTGTGTAAATGTGGTAATTGGGAAGCATAGTGACGTCGGGGCACCAGAAGAGTAGCTAGCCCCTGTCGCATGGCGAGCAGCAGACAGATGGAGCTGAACTTATTAGTGCTGCTGCCTTCTCCTCCTTTCCCCAAGCTGAAAAGAGCAACACGAGAAGAAGGAAGGAGGGAGAGCACAGCTTTTCCTTCTTTACCTCCATCTCCAACCCCTCCCTCTCTTTTCTCTCACTCCTTCCTTTCTGCTTGTCTACTGTGTTGAGTGTTCGTCCAAAAAAGGCTGTTGTCCATGTTACTTGTTGTATTGTCTCTGTCCATGCATTACCATTCACTTGGACCCTCCATCATCTGACTCGCCCTTCTATCTCCATTACTAGACACAGCTCTGGTGATGGTGTACTACAGTGGGCTGACATGCCTATTCCACAGGGGGTTTGTGCTGTTGAATGGTCCTGCTTAGTCTCATTGTGGGGGGGGGGGGCACAGGTTCTCCTGGGGGGGCAGGAAGGGAGGCTGTGTTCCCTCTGTTAGAAATGAGGGAGGATCTTCAGAGGTGGGGTGAGGGCGACTGTTGTACTCCGTTATCTCCCTATGGCAGGCGTTTGCCCTTGATTGCAGTGTCTCAGCACACCAGCATGACAACTTAAGAGAGGGGTTGATCTTAATTGGCTCTGCTGAAGTATGTGTTTTTGAAGCTGATATGCTGGTGGCGATTGCAGCTATAGGTGTTCACATTCTTCCATGACTGTATATTGCTCCTAAAGTAGTTTAGTCTTTCTCTGTGAGATGCCTTGTGGAGAGGCAGGTGGGCAGTGGGTGGTCTGGGCCTTGGTGTCTGACCCTCACTGTCAGCTGTGTCTGTGTGTGTTAAGAAGTACATTTAGAAATGACAGGTTTCCATTTTTAATGAGAAGAAAAAAGCCTGTCCTCAGCTCAAAATGCTCGCCCCCTTGTCTTTCTGTTTCTCTATGCATCGGTGGACCTGAGTAGACCCACACACTCTCTGGTGGCTCTTTCGCCCGCTCGCCTCGCCCTCGCCTCTGTCTCGCCTCGCCCTCGCCTCTCTCTCGCCTCGCCCTCGCCTCTCTCTCGCCTCGGCCTCGCCTCTCTCTCGCCTCGCCCTCGCCTCTCTCTCGCCTCGCCCTCGCCTCTCTCTCGCCTCGCCCTCGCCTCTCTCTCGCCTCGCCCTCGCCTCTCTCTCGCCTCGCCCTCGCCTCTCTCTCGCCCTCTCGCCGCGTCCTCTCGCCCTCTCGCCGCGTCCTCGCCCTCTCGCCGCGTCCTCTCGCCCTCTCGCCGCGTCCTCTCGCCCTCTCGCCGCGTCCTCTCGCTCTCTCTCTCGCCGCGTCCTCTCGCTCTCTCTCTCGCCGCGTCCTCTCGCTCTCTCTCTCTCGCCGCGTCCTCTCGCTCTCTCTCTCTCGCCGCGTCCTCTCGCTCTCTCTCTCTCGCCGCGTCCTCTCGCTCTCTCTCTCTCGCTCGCGCTCTCTCTCTCTCGCTCTCTCTCTCTCGCTCTCTCGCGTCCTCTCGCTCTCTCTCTCTCGCCGCGTCCTCTCGCTCTCGCTCTCTCGCCGCGTCTCGCTCTCGCTCTCTCGTCCTCTCTCTCTCTCTCGCGTCCGCGTCTCTCTCGCGCGTCTCTCTCGCTCTCTCTCTCTCGCCGCGTCCTCTCGCTCTCTCTCTCGTCCTCTCTCTCTCTCTCGCCGCGTCCTCTCGCTCTCTCTCTCTCGCCGCGTCCTCTCGCTCTCTCTCTCTCGCCGCGTCCTCTCGCTCTCTCTCTCTCGCCGCGTCCTCTCGCTCTCTCTCTCTCGCCGCGTCCTCTCGCTCTCTCTCTCTCGCCGCGTCCTCTCGCTCTCGCTCTCTCGCGCGTCCTCTCGTCCTCTCGCTCTCCCTCTCGCTCTCTCGCCGCGTCCTCTCGCTCTCGCTCTCTCGCCGCGTCCTCTCGCTCTCGCTCTCTCGCCGCGTCCTCTCGCTCTCGCTCTCTCGCCGCGTCCTCTCGCTCTCGCTCTCGCCGCGTCCTCTCGCTCTCGCTCTCTCGCCGCGTCCTCTCGCTCTCGCTCTCTCGCCGCGTCCTCTCGCTCTCGCTCTCTCGCCGCGTCCTCTCGCTCTCGCTCTCTCGCCGCGTCCTCTCGCTCTCGCTCTCTCGCCGCGTCCTCTCGCTCTCTCGCCTCGTCCTCTCCTCGCCCTCTCTCGCTCTCGCCTCGCTCTCTCGCCGCGCCCTCGCCTCTCTCTCGCCTCGCCCTCGCCTCTCTCGCCTCGCCCTCGCCTCTCTCTCGCCCTCGCTCTCTCGCCTCGCCTCGCCTCTCTCTCGCCTCGCCCTCGCCTCTCTCTCGCCTCGCCCTCGCCTCTCCCTCGCCTCGCCTCTCTCTCGCCTCGCCCTCGCCTCGCCTCTCTCTCGCCTCGCCCTCGCCTCGCCTCTCTCTCGCCTCGCCCTCGCCTCGCCTCGCCTCGCCTCGCCTCGCCTCTCTCTCGCCTCCTCGCTCTCTCTCTCACCTCGCCCTCGCCTCTCTCTCGCCTCGCCCTCTCTCGCTCTCTCTCTCTCGCCGCGTCCTCTCGCTCTCTCTCTCTCGCCGCGTCCTCTCGCTCTCTCTCTCTCTCTCGCCGCGTCCTCTCGCTCTCTCTCTCTCTCTCGCCGCGTCCTCTCGCTCTCTCTCTCTCTCTCGCCGCGTCCTCTCGCTCTCTCTCTCTCTCTCGCCGCGTCCTCTCGCTCTCTCTCTCTCTCTCGCCGCGTCCTCTCGCCGCGTCCTCTCTGAATTACAAATTCAGCGACTTGTACCACTGCCGGGACTGTTCATCATTATAATTGTTAGACGTGCAGAAAGGACAGTGGGAGGAATGCATGCCGGTGATTGGGGGCCACAAAACATCTCAACTCATCATGAGTTGCAGTTGTTAAAAACAGATAACAAAACCTACTAATGAAAAAACTGTTTTAAATATGTGTGCATGCCCATGTGAGAGTTAGTCTATACAGGCTGACTCCCAGTCTTCACTTGAAGTTATTGAGGGGATGATGATGTTTTGGAAATGTGTTACCTCTGTATCTGATAGTATCTGATAGTCAATTCTCTATGTGAGGTGCGGCAGTGGGTGAAGGTTAACACAGTGTCTAATGACGAAGCGAAAACAGGTTTTTAGAAATGTAGAAAAATAAAACATACCTTATTTACATATGTATTCAGACCCTTTGCTATGAGACTCGAAATTGAGCTCAGGTGCATCCTGTTTCCATTGATCATCCTTGAGATGTTTCTACAACTTGGAGTCCACCTGTGATAAATTAAATTGATTGGACATGATTTGGAAAGGCACACAGCTGTCTATATAAGGTCTGGCAGTAGACCTCCAAGACAGGATTGCGTCGAGGAACAGCTCTGGGGAAGGATACCAAAAACATGTCTGCAGCATTGAAGATCCCCAGGAACACGGTGGCCTCCATCATTCTAAAATGGAAGAAGTTTGGTTCCACCAAGATTATCTAGAACTGGCCGCCCGGCCAAACTGAGCAATCAGGGGAGACTGGTCTTAGGGAGGTGACCAAGAACCCGAGTTCCTCTGTGGAGATGGGAGATCCTTCCAGAAGGACAACAATCTCTGCAGCACTCCACCAGTCAGGCCTTTATGGTAGACTGGCCATATGGAAGGAAGCTAGTCGTCAGTAAAAGGCACATGACAGCCTGCTTGGAGTTTTACAAAAGGCACCTAACATTTCTAAAAACTATTTTTTTCTTTGTCATTATGGGGTATTGTGTGTAGATTGAGGGTAAAAAAAATGATTTAATCAATTTTAGAATGACGTAACAAAACAAAATGTGGAAAAAGTCCATGGGTCTGAGTGCTTTCCGAATGCACTATATATATAGATGGATTTCAGATTTGACCTGGATGAATCCATTTGAAGGGTTTCAGTAAACTGTCTGAAGTATTTGTAGATTGGCGTACATTAGTAGTCAAGATATTGAGTTTCTTAAAGAAAGGTGCAGATGGAGCCAGGTAATTAGAGGAGGTGGCTAGTCTTGCATGTCTTTTGTCTGGTAAGTAATTTGTGTAGGTAGGAGGCATATGAAGCAGGCCTGATGAATCAAACCATTAATCTTTCTGATGATCCCAACAAATTTCATCACTTTCCTGCAAACAAGGGGCGGCAGCGTAGCCTAGTGGTTAGAGCGTTGGACTAGTAACCGTAAGGTTGCGAGTTCAAACCCCCGAGCTGACAAGGTGCAAATCTGTCGTTCTGCCCCTGAACAGGCAGTTAACCCACTGTTCCCAGGCCGTCATTGAAAATAAGAATATGTTCTTAACTGACTTGCCTGGTTAAATAAAGGTAAAATTAAAAAATGTAATAAGATCTTTCTAGGATGACTTTTCATCAATTGAAACTGAGGAATGTAGTGGATGTGACTTTCCCACTCATTGAGTTTCTTGCTCTATTTTTTTGTACAACAATTCTGGTAGATTCACAGCCATTTGCATAAACATAACCAATAGTATATGTATAATTATAAAAACTGTAATGAAATTTAGAAAGTAAAGTATGTCTGGAGTAGTTTTTTCCGAAAACCACATTGGTGCGACGTTCCTGTGGTAGAGCGTACTGAAATTGATTTAAACTCCATTAAAATGGAAAACAATGCATGGAGGATTGAAGGATACATGGCAGCTGGAGTTTGGGGTGGTTTTGGCCTCATCATGAATATCATGCATATCATGACTATGAAAAGCAAATGTATTTTTGTATTAACTGGACTGAGAGGCTGCTGAGATTAGTGAAGTACAGTGGGCAAAAAAGTATTTAGTCATCCACCAATTGTGCAAGTTCTCCCACTTAAGAAGATGAGAGAGGCCTGTAATTTTCATCATAGGTACACTTCAACTATGACAGACAATTTTTTTTAAAATCCTGACAATCACATTGTAGGATTTTTAATGAATTTATTTGCAAATTCTGGTGGAAAAAATAAGTATTTGGTCAATAACAAAAGTTTATCTCAATACTTTGTCATTGCCAACAACGTGTATATAACAGAGGTCAAACGTTTTCTGTAAGTCTTCACAAGGTTTTCACACACTGTTGCTGGTATTTTGGCCCATTCCTCCATGCAGATCTCCTCTAGAGCAGTGATGTTTTGGGGCTGTTGCTGGGCAACACAGACTTTCAACTCCCTCCAAAGATTTTCTATGGGGTTGAGATCTGGAGACTGTCTAGGCCACTCCAGGACCTTGAAATTCTTCTTACGAAGCTACTCCTTCGTTGCCCTGGCGGTGTGTTTGGGATCATTGTCATGCTGAAAGACCCATCCACGTTTCATCTTCAATGCCCTTGCTGATGGAAGGTTTTCACTCAATCTCACCATACATGGCCCCATTCATTCTTTCCTTTACACGGATCAGTCGTCCTGGTCCCTTTGCAGAAAAACAGCCCCAAAGCATGATGTTTCCACCTCCATGCTTCACAGTAGGTATGGTGTTCTTTGGATGCAACTCAGCATTCTTTGTCCTCCAAACACGACGAGTTGAGTTTTTACCAAAAAAGTTATATTTTGGTTTCATCTGACCACATGACATTCTCCCAATCTTCTTCTAGATCATCCAAATGCTCTCTAGCAAACTTCAGATGGGCCTGGACATGTACTGGCTTAAGCAGGGGGACACGTCTGGCACTGCAGGATTTGAGTCCCTGGCGGCGTAGTGTGTTACTGACGGTAGGCTTTGTTACTTTGGTCCCAGCTCTCTGCAGGTCATTCACTAGATCCCCCCCCCCCCCGTGTGGTTCTGGGATTTTTGCTCACCGTTCTTGTGATCATTTTGACCCCACGGGGTGAGATCTTGCGTGGAGCCCCAGATCGAGGGAGATTATCAGTGGTCTTGTATGTCTTCCATTTCCTAAAAATTGCTCCCACAGTTGATTTCTTCAAACCAAGCTGCTTACCTATTGCAGATTCAGTCTTCCCAGCCTGGTGCAGGTCTCCAATTTTGTTTCTGGTGTCCTTTGACAGCTCTTTGGTCTTGGCCATAATGGAGTTTGGAGTGTGACTGTTTGAGGTTGTGGACAGGTGTCTTTTATACTGATAACAAGTTCAAACAGGTGCCATTAATACAGGTAACGAGTGGCGGACAGAGGAGCCTCTTAAAGAAGAAGTTACAGGTCTGTGAGAGCCAGAAATCTTGCTTGTTTGTAGGTGACCAAATACTTATTTTCCAACATAATTTGCAAATAAATAAATAAAAAATCCTACAATGTGATTTTCTGGATTTTCTTTCCTCATTTTGTCTGTCATAGTTGAAGTGTACCTATGATAACTACAGGCCTCATCTTTTTAAGTGGGAGAACTTGCACAATTGGTGGCCGACTAAATACTTTTTTGCCCCACTATTTATTTTGGGGGGAAATGTGGTGTCCAACTTGGTTTATAACAAGGGACTGTTGTGACTTGACTTTAATTGATCTGATGGCTGTTATTTAATCCACTAACTATGTTTAATTGTTACTTGATTTAAAATAATCGTGTAACAATTAGCTAATTAGCATTTGGGGCACCACGGAAGAAGTTATTTAATGAGTTACAATCTCCCAAATTAAAGTCAAGAAGATATGGTATTGGTAACAGTCACTTGTTAATCCTTACCTTCTATCAGTTTTATTCTGAACAGTTGCAACCTTGGATCTGCAAGAACCCCGGCCCTGCTGATTATTCAGTACTACACAAATTGGTTTAACCTCTTGAAGCTAGGGGGCACTATTTTTATTTTTGGAAAAATAACTTTCCCAAAATAAACGGCCTATTTCTCAGGACCAGATGCTAGAATATGCATATAATTGACAGATCAGGACAGAAAACTCTCAAGTTTCCAAAACTGTAAAAATATTGCCTGTGAGTATAACAGAACTGATATTGCAGGCGACAGCCTGAGAAGAATCCAATCAGGAAGTGACTCTTATTTTGAAACCTCTGTGTTCCTATGCATCCCAATTTGACCATTGACAGGGACATCAACCAGATTCCTTTTTCCATGGCTTCCCTAAGGTGTCTACAGCCTTTAGATATGGTTTCAGGCCTTTATTTTGAAGAGTGAGCGTGAACGTGAAGTGGTCAGGTGGGGGCTCTCAGAGTGATTTTTGCGCAAAAGAGAGAGGCGGCCATTGTTCCTCCCGGTCCTAGTGAAAAGCCAACTGTCCCGGTTGATATACACTGCTCAAAAAAATAAAGCGAACACTAAAATAACACATCCTAGATCTGAATGAATGAAATATTTTTATTAAATACTTTTGTCTTTACATAGTTGAATGTGCTGACAACAAAATCACACACAAATTATCAATGGAAATCAAATTGATCAACCCATGGAGGTCTGGATTTGGAGTCACACTCAAAATTAAAGTGGAAAACCACACTTCAGGCTGATCCAACTTTGATGTAATGTCCTTAAAACAAGTCAAAATGAGGCTCCGTAAAGTGTCGCCTCGTACCTGTATGACCTCCCTACAACACCTGGGCATGCTTCTGATGAGGTGGCGGATGGTCTCCTGAGGGATCTCCTCCCAGACCTGGACTAAAGCATCCTCAAACTCCTGGACAGTCTGTGGTGTAACGTGGCGTTGGTGGATGGAGCGAGACACAATGTCCCAGATGTGCTCAATTGGATTCAGGTCTGGGGAACAGGCGGGCCAGTCCATAGCATCAATGCCTTCCTCTTGCAGGAACTGCTGACACACTCCAGCCACATGAGGTCTAGTATTGTCTTACATTAGGAGGAACCCAGGGCCAACCGCACCAGCATATGATCTCACAAGGGGTCTGAGGATCTCATCTCTGTAACTAATGGGAGTCAGGCTACCTCTGGCGAGCACATGGAGGGCTGTGCAGCCCCCCAAAGAAATGCCACCCCACACAATGACTGACCCACCTCCAAACCGGTCATGCCTGTGGATATTGCAGGCAGCAGACCGTTCTCCACGGCGTCTCCACACTGTCACGTCTGTCACGTGCTCAGTGTGAACCTGCTTTCATCTGTGAAGAGCACAGTGCGCCAGAGGCGAATTTGCCAATCTTGGTGTTCTCTGGCAAATGCCAAACGTCCTGCACGGTGTTGGGCTGTAAGGACAACCCCCACCTGTGGACGTCGGGCCCTCATACCACCCTCATGGAGTCTGTTTCTGACCGTTTGAGCAGACACATGCACATGTGGCCTGCTGGAGGTCATTTTGAAGGGCTCTGGCAGTGCTCCTCCTGCTCCTCCTTGCACAAAGGCGGAGGTAGCGGTCTTGCTGCTGGGTTGTTGCCCTCCTACGGCCTCCTCCACGTCTCCTGATGTACTGGCCTGTCTCCTGGTAGCGCCTCCACTAAGCTGACAGACACGGCAAACCTTCTTGCCACAGCTCGCATTGATGTGCCATCCTGGATGAGCTGCATTACCTGAGCCACTTGTGGGTTGTAGACTACGTCTCATGCTACCACTAGAGTGAAAGCACCGCCAGCATTCAAAAGTGACCAAAACATCAGCCAGGAAGCATAGGAACTGAGAAGTGGTCTGTGGTCACCACCTGCAGAACCACTCCTTTATTGGGGGTGTCTTGTAATATGATCACATGTTTTGGTTCTAGTAAATATTCTAGCAGCTGTGTTTAGCACTAACTGACGTTTTATTTAGAGCATTGCAGTAGTCTAACCTAGAAGTGACAAAAGGATGGATGGATACAAAATGGATACATTTTTCTGCATTTTTGGACAAAGTTTCTGATTTTTGCAATGTTACGTAGATGGAAAAAATGCTGTCCTTTAAACAGTCTTGATATGTTTGTCAAAAGAGAGATCAGGGCCCAGAGTGATGCCGAGGTCCTTCAGTTTTATTTGAGACTACTGTACACCCATCAAGATTAATTGTCAGATTCAACAGAATGTTTCTTGGGACCGAGAACTAGCATCTCTGTTTTGTCCGAGTTTAAAAGTTTAGCAACAAACCGCGCAGCAGCATGTAAATGAGTCTACAGGTTCCTAGTTGGCTGACAATATGACGGCTTGTTATAACATTAGAGGGGAGAGGGAAAGACACTTATCGTACATTTGGAAACTACGCTCACAGTAACCTTTCACTTTGCACACAAACCACCGCCCATGTCTGAATGCCGTCGTTTGTCATCCTCTGGTGAAACCAAACCGTCTTGAAAAGGGTTTTTGTTAGCCTTTCCTGTTGGCAACTTGTACACGCTCTGATTGTCCACCAGAGGTCACAATGTCCTTCTTAATTGTCCGGTCTCCAATGGGCTGTTTCTTAAGAGCAGCTACTTAGCTGTACTAGTGATTTATCTGTGAGGTTTTTCTAGTTTCTTCCTCGGGTAGATATTCAAAGTTCCTAACTCACTTTACATGCGCAGCTTCAGATTGACGGTGTCCTGGTCTGGTAAATTAATTTTCCTCACCCTGTGTTGTTTCTAACCATTTCAACATGTTACCACGCAAGGTGAGTTAATTTCTTCACCTCGTGTTGGTTCACTATTTCAACCATTTCCCACATGTAGCTAACGCTCCATGCTTTTTTGGTCTGATATGTTAATTCTTAACTCGTCCTTTAAATACTCTGGTAAAAAGGGGCGTTCCATTATCCTGACACGATCTATGAGCTCCCTCGGGGTGTGGCTAATCACATTCCTATCATAACAAAAATGGTTTTATCATTATTCATATTATGTTCACATCACTATGTCAGTAAACTTGACATAGTTGATAAAGTTGCAATATTTTCATTATACATTTTTTTAATGACATAAAATATACATTGGTTTTCCACATCTACACTTTGACCATTTCTCACACTTGTTCCACTGTTCACTTTTTTTGACGTTTTTTTGACGTTTTTGGCTGGCAAAATACTTTTGAACACATACATTCCGACCCCAATACTAGAGACACAGTTCTCTCCTGCTTGATTTACGACCGGGTGTGATGTGTCAAAAGTCTCCCCCCTCAGCCATTGCCAAGCTGATCTGACCCATTGTGATCCTCATGTGTAGTCATGACAGAACTGACGATTGTGGAGCGAGACTACATTAGACCTTGTGTTAGGCCTCTGTCAGTAAACAGCATTTATAGTAGACATTGTAGGTAATATAGCCTTCTATACGAGACCATAAATCTAATATAGATCTAAATCTAATAAGTCTGTCTTAGCTCTCATGTCTGTCAGTATAGACCAGTCAAGTTGTCAGGGGCAGCAAGAACTGTCACAACAATGTTGTATTTCGAGAACATAAAATAGGCCGAATGCTGACCAAAGCTGCCAGGAATATGTTAAAAATAAAAACATTTAGGCACATTGATTGTTTCCAGGCAACATAATTTGTGAGAGGAGAGGAATCCGAAGAGACAACTGGAGGGTATGGAGAAATAGAGCTTAAGACAGGCTTAGTTTTTGGTCCCTTTATGAGCAAGGACTGC
Organism: Oncorhynchus gorbuscha; assembly: GCF_021184085.1. Lineage (NCBI taxonomy): Eukaryota > Metazoa > Chordata > Actinopteri > Salmoniformes > Salmonidae > Oncorhynchus > Oncorhynchus gorbuscha. Next base: position 12,255,495 of record NC_060188.1, on the reverse strand, counting down.
TAATTACCAAGCTTTCTGGTCCTCAAATGTGTTTTGAAATCCACTTGATGTGCGAAATGGAGGCGAAAGCGTGTTACCTGGTAAAGTCAAACTGAAGGACGTCTACTTCAAAAACATTTCTTTTTGTTTGCTTTTTCTCTCATGGTCTCATTTGAATTATAACACCCAAATTATAGAGCATTTTAGAGTATCTCTCTGTGTTGCAGTTTTAAGTTTAAAGGGGATTTGGGTCCACATTGAGATTTTTTTTTTTGCTTCAGATAACGAAAAAAAGTAAGGGTCGAAGGGGGCGTGTTGGGGATCCCCACTGTCTGTCTGAAAGCACTCTTCTTACCTTACTGATTCCTTGGAGCTTATTATGGAAGTCAAGCGTCTCTTCACATTTACAGATAGATGTAACTATGTTTACAGCTCATGTCCTCTGCTAGCTGTAATGATTGCTTTCACAGATATGAACACGGGCCTCCAGACGATAGGAGTGGGGGTTGTAGATACTTTGTTGAGGGAAGTGCACAGGTCAATGAGAGAATACAGTCAATCGCCTGTGGTGATTTTTCCTGATGGTATGAGCCTTATGGTCTTACTTTTTAATTGGGCTCATCCCATTTATGTAATCTGACATTTTTTTTGTGTGTTGGCTGCATGAGGGAATACATGTGAGGTTTTCTGTTTATCTGGATATTTTTTGTGTTTTTGGCAGTTTCTCTTTGTTCACATTTTGCACCATGTTTCTCTCTTGGCCAGTCTCTAACGATGGAGTACCAGATACCAAGAAGGTCACTGTGAGGGAAAGGAAATGGGTCACCAGAGTTGTTTCCATAACCACCAATAGCAAGTTGCACCATCCATCTAAAATGTGGTTACTGCCGTGTTATGGCAATCAGCAGCCTTTCATGCTCCTCTGTTGGAGACTAATGGAACAATAGAGAAAAAATGAAAACATTTAAACGAGGCGAAGAGAAACTCCCTCTCACTTAATTTGCATTTTAATTATAAATCGCATAATTACAACGAGTAAGGTATCACACCAGTCTCTCTCTCTCTCTCTCCCTCCCTCTTCCTACCAGCTTTGCTTCATAGGTTCGAAGAACTCTAACTCAAAGTATTTCTTTCGGGTAGATAAATAAATAGGAGGAGTGGGAAAACTGCGGCAAGGCAAAGGTTAAAGCAGCATTACTATTAGCTCTGAAGTGTGTTGGTTTATACACAATCCCTTCTGGCAACTTGATGTGCAGGAGATGGATATATAGCTACTGTTATGTCTGTTCAGAGTCCTTCTATGGCCGCTGTCATCTTTAATCAGGAGAAGGTTGGCTTGTTAAGGCCTCCTAAAGCTCAACACTATTTGTCTTTGTCAAGAAAGCCTGTCATTTTGGAAGAAGTTATACTTACATGTGGTGTTCGACTGTGCCTATGTGACTGTATGTGAGCGTACAACTGTGTTTATTTGTCTGCACTTACAATTGCACACAGTTAGGTGTTCTGTTGTGAGTGTAGCTCTAGTTGATCCTACTGGAACTGTGAGCAAGGCTTCGGACCTGTGATGTAATGAGGGGGGACTAGGTCACATGGCAGCTGGCCAGCTTTGAAAGGAAGCAGGGAGGGGAGAGGGTTGGGATATAAGATGTGATAGAGCCATAGAAGAGGAGAGAGTGAGATCTAGGTTTAATGCCATGTCAACCTTCTGGGGGCTATAGAAAGCCAGAGAAAGGGGGTTGAGTTGGAGGTATACTGAGGGGAGTGAAAGGTGGAGATCTCTGGGTAGGGAGTCCGTGATATGGAGCCAGATAATGATATAGTATCAGTAGGGCTGTCTCCATGGTTCTCATAGGGCTTTTGTCTGAGTGGCTCTTAATCCATCGCTCCTGCCTGCAGCTCTGCAGCCCCGGCTCTGCTCTGACACAATCCTTGCCTCTGGTCTTTGTGTGTCTGGGGGATCAGGGCTGCTCTGTGCTGAGCTGGCTGGACAGACACAGCTCACCTTACATGCACCACAACCACCACGTGTACATGTCTGTCAAACAGGTGCTGTATGTTACTCTTCTGACTGTCAATCCTACCTGTAACTGCACTCCATATATGTTGTCTTCTCTTGCCCTTAAGGCCAATATATCTTCCTGTCTTTATTTATTGTAGCCATCATACTACATTATCTACTCTCCAATCTCTGTATCTTAGCCTGTTACTCTTTTGATTCCTGTATCTTAGCCTGTTACTCTTTTGATTCCTGTATCTTAGCCTGTTACTCTTACCTTTTTGATTCCTGTATCTTAGCCTGTTACTCTTACCTTTTGATTCCTGTATCTTACTCTTTTGATTCCTGTATCTTACTTTTGATTCCTGTATCTTAGCCTGTTACTCTTTTGATTCCTGTATCTTAGCCTGTTACTCTTTTGATTCCTGTATCTTAGCCTGTATCTTAGCCTGTTTCTTTTGATTCCTTTATCTTAGCCTGTAACTCTTACCTTTTTGATTCCTGTATCTGGAAATCAAGTTATCCCTTTACTCCTCCCTGTATGTCACCTGTTCCTTTGACCCTCACTGATCTTGGAGCAGTTTTTATCCCAGACTCAGTGAGACTCCTAGATCATATCAGAGCTAAGATCACACGTCAACTGCTCTCCACACAGCAGCCGGCTAGCCTGCAGGGATAATTATACTTACTCTAATAGCAGAGTGTTTCAGTGATCAGTTATGACTGGTCTGTCTGTCTAATTGGTGGGGAACCTTCAGTCAGTACCATGTGTGTTTTTCAAATGAGGGTCAGAGCCTTCAGCTGATCAATCTAGTCTGGTCTGGACACACTGCTTTAATACGCTCCCTTTCATCGCTCTACCACCCTAGCCGCTTTTAATTCAACCTGACCTTCTAATTAGCAGACTTCATTAACCCTCTGTCAGATGTCTCGCCAGAGCTGGAGGAAAGGAAGGTGTGGGAGAGGAGGGGGGTGATGTTAAAATAAGGTAACGAGAATCTACGTATTTTGATATGTGAATAAACTTCACCCCCCCCCCCCACTTCCTCTGGCTGCACATCCTCCACCTGGCCAGGTGGTGGCGGTGTCTGGCTGCTCGGTGCTAGCTAGCGTGTGTCTTCTCTTCTCAGCAGGAAGCGGGTCCGGAGGGAGAGGCTGCTGGGTGGTGCCGTGTATTTGATGTTTCTCTTTCATGTTGCAAGTGAAAGGGAATTTAAATGGAGAGCCGTTATGCGTCTGCTTTTTTTTCCAGAATGAAAGTTTTTTTTCTTCTTCTGAGTAGAGCAGTAGCCAGCTGTAATGAATTCCAGAAGGGGTTCCATCTTCTCTTGTCATCCAGCAGGACCTCCTATTTCACAGCAGGCCCAACGTCTTTAAGTCCCTGCCATATGTTGACATGTTGTTCAGGCTATATTTGAACTATTCTATATGGATGTATTTAGACACTCATTCGTCCAGGGGTGGGCAATAACTTCGGCGTGGGGGCCAATTTGAAAATTCAGCGTTTTTTTTTTTTCTGGACTAATTTGTTTGTCTTAAGCAGTTTGGACCGGAGAAAGGACAGTTATTTGTAAATGTAGAGGTCCATTATCACTTCTCCATACATTGTCTAGTTTTAGAATTTCAAGAGTGGTCTGGATTGTTTTTTAACCATGACACCCATTTAAAAAAAAAAAACTCAAACCACCCCGGGCACTGATTGAATGGGCTCGGAGGCCATATATGGCCTGTGGGCTCTATGTTGCCCACTCCTGGTAGTCACTGTAGAAACTATTACACTCAACGGAACGACTTGATTAGTGTAGTGTCAACAACGCAGCCACTGCCAGCTAGCCTACTTCAGCAGTACTGTATCATTTTAATCATTTTAGTCAATAAGATTCTTGCTACGTAAGCTTAACTTTCTGAACATTCGAGACGTGTAGTCCACTTGTCATTCCAATCTCCTTTGCATTAGCATAGCCTCTTCTGTAGCCTGTCAACTATGTGTCTGTCTATCCCTGTTCTCTCCTCTCTGCACAGACCATACAAACGCTCCACACCGCGTGGCCGCGGCCACCCTAATCTGGTGGTCCCAGCGCGCATGACCCACGTGGAGTTCCAGGTCTCCGGTAGCCTCTGGAACTGCCGATCTGCGGCCAACAAGGCAGAGTTCATCTCAGCCTATGCCTCCCTCCAGTTCCTCGACTTCTTGGCACTGACGGAAACATGGATCACCACAGATAACACTGCTACTCCCACTGCTCTCTCTTCGTCCGCCCACGTGTTCTCACACACCCCGAGAGCTTCTGGTCAGCGGGGTGGTGGCACCGGGATCCTCATCTCTCCCAAGTGGTCATTCTCTCTTTCTCCCCTTACCCATCTGTCTATCGCCTCATTTGAATTCCATGCTATCACAGTTACCAGCCCTTTCAAGCTTAACATCCTTATCATTTATCGCCCTCCAGGTTCCCTCGGAGAGTTCATCAATGAGCTTGATGCCTTAATAAGTTCCTTTCCTGAGGACGGCTCACCTCTCACAGTTCTGGGCGACTTTAACCTCCCCACGTCTACCTTTGACTCATTCCTCTCTGCCTCCTTCTTTCCACTCCTCCTCTTTTGACCTCACCCTCTCACCTTCCCCCCCTACTCACAAGGCAGGCAATACGCTCGACCTCATCTTTACTAGATGCTGTTCTTCCACTAATCTCATTGCAACTCCCCTCCAAGTCTCCGACCACTACCTTGTATCCTTTTCCCTCTCGCTCTCATCCAACACTTCCCACACTGCCCATACTCGGATGGTATCGCGCCGTCCCAACCTTCGCTCTCTCTCATCCGCTACTCTCTCCTCTTCCATCCTATCATCTCTTCCCTCTGCTCAAACCTTCTCCAACCTATCTCCTGATTCTGCCTCCTCAACCCTCCTCTCCTCCCTCTCTGCATCCTTTGACTCTCTATGTCCCCTATCCTCCAGGCCGGCTCGGTCCTCCCCTCCCGCCCCGTGGCTCGACGACTCATTGCGAGCTCACAGAACAGGGCTCCGGGCAGCCGAGCGGAAATGGAGGAAAACTCGCCTCCCTGCGGACCTGGCATCCTTTCACTCCCTCCTCTCTACATTTTCCTCCTCTGTCTCTGCTGCTAAAGCCATTTTCTACCACTCTAAATTCCAAGCATCTGCCTCTAACCCTAGGAAGCTCTTTGCCACCTTCTCCTCCCTCCTGAATCCTCCCCCCTCCTCCCTCTCTGCAGATGACTTCGTCAACCATTTTGAAAAGAAGGTCGACGACATCCGATCCTCGTTTGCTAAGTCAAACGGCACCGCTGGTTCTGCTCACACTGCCCTACCCTGTGCTCTGACCTCTTTCTCCCCTCTCTCTCCAGATGAAATCTCGCGTCTTGTGACGGCCGGCCGCCCAACAACCTACCCGCTTGACCCTATCCCCTCCTCTTCTCCAGACCATTTCCGGAGACCTTCTCCCTTACCTCACCTCGCTCATCAACTCATCCCTGACCGCTGGCTACGTCCCTTCCGTCTTCAAGAGAGCGAGAGTTTGCACCCCTTCTGAAAAAACCTACACTCGGTCCCTCCGATGTCAACAACTACAGACCAGTATCCCTTCTTTCTTTTCTCTCCAAAACTCTTGAACGTGCCGTCCTTGGCCAGCTCTCCCGCTATCTCTCTCTGAATGACCTTCTTGATCCAAATCAGTCAGGTTTCAAGACTAGTCATTCAACTGAGACTGCTCTTCTCTGTATCACGGAGGCGCTCCGCACTGCTAAAGCTAACTCTCTCGCATCCTTCTAGACCTATCGGCTGCCTTCGATACTGTGAACCATCAGATCCTCCTCTCCACCCTCTCCGAGTTGGGCATCTCCGGCGCGGCCCACGCTTGGATTGCGTCCTACCTGACAGGTCGCTCCTACCAGGTGGCGTGGCGAGAATCTGTCTCCTCACCACGCGCTCTCACCACTGGTGTCCCCCAGGGCTCTGTTCTAGGCCCTCTCCTATTCTCGCTATACACCAAGTCACTTGGCTCTGTCATAACCTCACATGGTCTCTCCTATCATTGCTATGCAGACGACACACAATTCATCTTCTCCTTTCCCCCTTCTGATGACCAGGTGACGAATCGCATCTCTGCATGTCTGGCAGACATATCAGTGTGGATGACGGATCACCACCTCAAGCTGAACCTCGGCAAGACGGAGCTGCTCTTCCTCCCGGGGAATTACTGCCCGTTCCATGATCTCGCCATCACGGTTGACAACTCCATTGTGTCCTCCTCCCAGAGCGCTAAGAACCTTGGCGTGATCCTGGACAACACCCTGTCGTTCTCAACTAACATCAAGGCGGTGGCCCGTTCCTGTAGGTTCATGCTCTACAACATCCGCAGAGTACGACCCTGCCTCACACAGGAAGCGGAGCAGGTCCTAATCCAGGCACTTGTCATCTCCCGTCTGGATTACTGCAACTCGCTGTTGGCTGGGCTCCCTGCCTGTGCCATTAAACCCCTACAACTCATCCAGAACGCCGCAGCCCGTCTGGTGTTCAACCTTCCCAAGTTCTCTCACGTCACCCCGCTCCTCCGCTCTCTCCACTGGCTTCCAGTTGAAGCTCGCATCCGCTACAATACCATGGTGCTTGCCTACGGAGCTGTGAGGGGAACGGCACCTCAGGACCTCCAGGCTCTGATCAGGCCCTACACCCAAACAAGGGCACTGCTTTCATCCACCTCTGGCCTGCTCGCCTCCCTACCACTGAGGAAGTACAGTTCCCGCTCAGCCCAGTCAAAACTGTTCGCTGCTCTGGCCCCCCAATGGTGGAACAAACTCCCTCACAAAGCCAGGACAGCGGAGTCAATCACCACCTTCCGGAGACACCTGAAACCCCACCTCTTTAAGGAATACCTAGGATAGGATAAGTAATCCTTCTCCCCCCCCCCTTAAGATTTAGATGCACTATTGTAAAGTGACTGTTCCACTGGATGTCATAAGGTCAATGCACCAATTTGTAAGTCGCTCTGGATAAGAGCGTCTGCTAAATGACTTGAATGTAATGTAAATGTAAATTGACAACACCACTACTGTAGGATTATGTCTATCTACAAATGTTCAATATATACCCAGGGCTTTGTTCATGTGCTTCCTTTTTATTTATGTTTCTCAAACTAGAGGATGTAATAATGTTTTAATAAGAAGTGGACTGTTGAATCTGCAAGCTCCCCCCCAAGCTACATTCCAGCTGAATATTAACTCTAGGATAGAGAGAATAGAGGGTTGTTCTGAATGTTGATAGATTGGAATCATGGCTGATCTGCCACGAATGAGTACACTAAACCCCCACTGGAACGTTCTAGTGAGAAGGAGAACCACGAGGTAGATTGGATGCCTCGACTGTCAGTTAGGCAACCTGAACTGACCTGGGATGACTGAGAAACATTCATATTGCCCCAGGCTCTCCCCAGTTCCAAGATGGCGTAGCAGTCAGACTTCGTTGTTCTCGTCTTGTCATTTTTCTTTTATATCTTTTTTCTTCGCATTTATACTTACAAAATATTTTTCTTAACCTCAACACACTCCTGCAATCCGCCTCGCCCAATGTGGTATGGATCTGCTATTTTCTTTCTTTTGAACCGGAACCCCCAACAGGTCGTAGTCATTGGCTAACCTTTAGCCCGGACAACTCTTGCCAGTCTGCACAGCGCTACTCAAACCTGAGAAAATCATACTTATTTTTCTCCATATCTCTGGTTTCTTACCGCAAGCTCTGAACCTTTTCACCTGGATCATCGCAGCTAGCTAGCTGCTATCCGAGTGGCCACTCCTGGCTAACGTCTCTGTCCCGAAGCAAGAACAAATTAGCCAGGAGCTAGCCTTTGCTAGGTCCATCACCCGGCTAGCTGAAGAGGTCCATCAGCTACTCCTTCGGCTACAATACCTATTTGGCCTGGACCCCTTTTACTGCTGACATGGAGCCCCGCCGATCCATCACGACTGGACTACGGATGTAATCTGCCCGAGGGGTTTTTTCAACTGGCTTCTCCGTCGTGATGTCCCCCGAATGCCCATCTGCTAGCCGCAGCACACAAGCTGTCTAGAGCATATTGGACTGTTACCTGAATAGGTCCACAAGTTCTTGGACCACTATGCCTATTTTGTCAATTGGCCTGGACCCTTTTACCACACAGAGCCCTGCTGAGCCATCACGACTGGACTGCCGACGTAACAGCACGAGGGGGCTACAACAGATTTCTTCCTTCACAACATCCCCCTTCTGCTAGCTTGCTAGCCCCGGCCCACAGCTGTCTGAATCGCCGTGTCTCCAGCCCACCTAGCTACTCACTGGACCTCTATGATCACTCGGCTTTGCATGCCTAATGTCAATATGCCTTGTCCATTGTTGTTTTGGTTAGTCAGTATTGCCTTATTTCACTGTAGACCCTCTAGCCCTGCTCAACACGCTTTCGCTAATAATTTAGTTCCACCTCCCACACATGCGGTGACCTCACCTGGTTTAAATTATCTTTCTAGAGAAAATATCTCTCATCGTCACTCAATGCATAGGTTTACCTCCACTGTATTCACATCCTACCATACCCTTGTCTGTACATTATTCTGCTCCCTTTACTCTCTGTTCCGAACGTACTAGACGACCAGTTCTTATAGCCTTTAGCCGTACCCTTATCCTACTCCTCCTCTGGTGATGTAGATGTTAATCCAGGCCCTGCAGTGCCTTCCTCCACTCCCATTTCCCAGGCGCTCTCATTTGTTGACTTCTGTAACCATAAAAGCCTTGGTTTCATGCATTGGAAGCCTCCTTCCTAAGTTTGTTTTATTGAATGCTTTAGCACACTCTGCCAACCCCGATGTCCTAGCTGTGTCTGAATCCTGGCTTAGAAAGACACCCAAAAACCCTGAAATTTCCATCCCATAACTATACCATTTTCCAACAAGATAGAACTGCGAAATGGGGTGGAGTTGCAATCTACAGCAGAGAGAGCCTGCAGAGTTCTGTCTTAATATCCAGGTCTTTGCCCAAACAATTTGAGCTTCTACTTTTAGAAATCCACCTTTCCAGAAACAAGTCTCTCACTGTTGCTGCTTGCTATAGACCACCTTCTGCCCCCAGCTGTGCCCTGGACACCATATGTGAATTGATTGCCCCCCATCTATGTTCAGAGCTCGTATTGTTAGGTGACCTAAACTGGGACATCACTGTCAAGCGCTCCCTAAAACACTTCAGCGAGCAGGCCTTTCCAACCAACATGGCCCGGGTATCCTGGAAGGATATTAACCTCATTCCGTCAGTAGAGGATGCCTGGTTATCCTTTAAAAGTGCTTTCATCACCATCTTAAATAAGCTTGCCCCGTTCAAAAAATGTAGAACCAGGAACAGATATAGCCTATGGTTCAAAAAAGTTGCGGGGCACTGTAAAGTCCTTGGAGAATAAGAACACCTCCTCCCAGCTGCCTACTGCACTGAGGCTAGGAAACACTGTCACCACTGATCAATCCACAATAATTGAGAATTTCAATAAGCATTTTCTACAGCTGGCTTTCCACCTGGCTACCCCTACCCCTGTCAACAGCTCTGCACCCGCCACAGCAACTTGCCCAAGCCTCCCCCATTTCTCCTTCACCCAAATCCAGATAGCTGATGTTCTGAAAGAGCGGCAAAATCTGGACCCTACAAATCAGCCAGGCAAGACAATATGGACCCTCTCTTTCTAAAATTATCTGCCACAATTTTTGCAACACCTATTACTAGCCTGTTCAACCTTGCTGTTGTATCGTCTGAAATCCCCAAAGATTGGAAAGATGTCGCGGATATCCCCCTCTTCAAAGGGGGAGACAATCTAGTCCCAAACTGTTGCAGACATATTTATCCTACCCAGCCTTTCTAAAGTCTTTGAAAGCCAAGTTAACAAACAGATCACCGATCATTTAGAATCCCACGGTACCTTCTCCGCGCTCAAGGTCATAAACGACATCATAACCGGCATCGATAAGAGACAATACTGTTCAGCCGTATTCATCGACCTGGCCAAGGCTTTCGACTCTGTCAATCACCACATTCTTATCGGCAGAGTCCACAGCCTTGGTTTCTCAAATGACTGCTTCGCCTGGTTCACCAACTACTTCTCAGACGGAGTTCAGTGTGTCAAATCGGAGGACCTGTTGTCCGGACCTCTGGCAGTCTCTTTGGGAGTACCACAGGGACTCTTTTCTCTGTATACATCAATGATGTTGCTCTTGCTGCTGGTGATTCTCTGATCCACCTCAACGCAGACGACACCATTCTGTGTACTTGTGGCCCCTCTGGACACTGTGTTTAACTAACCTCCAGACAAACTTCAATGCCATACAACTCTCCTTCCATGGCCTCAAACTGCTCTTAAATGCAAGTAAAACTAAATACTCTTCAACTGATCGCTGCCCACACCTGCCCACCCGTCCAGCATCACTACTCTGGAGGGTTCTGACTTAGAATATGTGGACAACAATAAATACCCAGGTGTCTGGTTAGACTGTAAACTATCCTTCCAGACTCCCATTAAGCATCTCCAATCCAAAATCAAATCTAGAATCGGCTTCCTATTTCGCAACAAAACAGCCTTCACTCATGCTGCCAAACTTACCCTCGTAAAACTGACTATCCTACCGATCCTTCGGCGATGTCATTTACAAAATAGCCTCCAACACCCTACTCAGCAAATTGGATGTAGTAGTGTCATCCGTTTCGTCACCAAAGCCCCATGTACCACCAACTACTGCGACCTGTATGCTCTCGTTAGCTGGCCCTCGCTTCATATTCGTCGCCAGACCCACTAGCTCCAGGTCATCTACAAGTCTTTGCTAGGTAAAGCCCCACCTTATCTCAGCTCACTGGTCAACATAGCAGCACCCACCCGTAGCACGCGCTCCAGCAGGTGTATTTCACTGGTCACCCCCAAAGCCAATTCCTGCTTTGGTCGTCTTTCCTTCCAGTTCTCTGCTGCCAATGACTGGAACGAACCACAAAAATCTCTGTAGCTGGAGGCAAATATAACTTTAAGCACCAGCTGTCAGAGCAGCTCAAAAATCACTGCACCTGTAAATAGCCTATCCAACTTCATCATCCCCATACTGTTATTTATTTAGCTCCTTTGCACCCCAGTATCTCTACTTGCACACTCATCTGCACATCTATCACTCCAGTGTTGAATTGCAATATTGTCATTATTTCGCTACTATGGTCTATTTATTGCCTTACCTCCCTTATCCTACCTCATTTGCACACACTGTATATACATTTTCCTATTGTATTATTAACTGTTTGTTTATTCCATGTCTAACTCTGTGTCGCATTGCTTTTCTTTATCTTGGCCAGGTCACAGTTGGAAATGTGAACTTGTTCTCAACTAGCCTGCCTGGTTAAATAATGATATACAGTGGGCCAAAAAAGTATTTAGTCAGCCATCAATTGTGCGAGTTCTGCCACTTAAAAAGATGAGGCCTGTAATTTTCATCATAGGTACACTTCAACTATGACAGACAAAATGAGGAAAAAAAATCCAGAAAATCACATTGTAGGATTGTTAATGAATTTATTTGCAAATTATGGTGGAAAAGAAGTATTTGGTCAATAACAAAAGTTTATCTCAATACTTTGTCATTGCCAACAACGTGTATATAACAGAGGTCAAACGTTTTCTGTAAGGCTTCACAAGGTTTTCACACACTGTTGCTGGTATTTTGGCCCATTCCTCCATGCAGATCTCCTCTAGAGCAGTGATGTTTTGGGGCTGTTGCTGGGCAACACAGACTTTCAACTCCCTCCAAAGATTTTCTATGGGGTTGAGATCTGGAGACTGTCTAGACTACTCCAGGACCTTGAAATTCTTCTTACGAAGCCACTCCTTCGTTTGCCCTGGCGGTGTGTTTGGGATCATTGTCATGCTGAAAGACCCATCCACGTTTCATCTTCAATGCCCTTGCTGATGGAAGGAGGTTTTCACTCAATCTCACGATACATGGCCCCATTCATTCTTTCCTTTACACGGATCAATCGTCCTGGTCCCTTTGCAGAAAAACAGCCCCAAAGCATGATGTTTCCACCCCCATGCTTCACAGTAGGGAGGGTGTTCTTTGGATGCAACTCAGCATTCTTTGTCCTCCAAACACGACAAGTTGAGTTTTTACCAAAAAGTTATATTTTGGTTTCATCTGAGCATATGCCATTCTCCCAATCTTCTTCTAGATCATCCAAATGCTCTCTAGCAAACTTCAGATGGGCCTGGACATGTACTGGCTTAAGCAGGGGGACACGTCTGGCACTGCAGGATTTGAGTCCCTGGCGGCGTAGTGTGTTACTGACGGTAGGCTTTGTTACTTTGGTCCCAGCTCTCTGCAGGTCATTCACTAGATCCCCCCGTGTGGTTCTGGGATTTTTGCTCACCTTTCTTGTGATCATTTTGACCCCACGGGGTGAGATCTTGCGTGGAGTCCCAGATCGAGGGAGATTATCAGTGGTCTTGTATGTCTTCCATTTCCTAATAATTGCTCCCACAGTTGATTTCTTCAAACCAAGCTGCTTACCTATTGCAGATTCAGTCTTCCCAGCCTGGTGCAGGTCTACAATTTTGTTTCTGGTGTCCTTTTACAGCTCTTTGGTCTTGGCCATAGTGGAGTTTGGAGTGTGACTGTTTGAGGTTGTGGACAGGTGTCTTTTATACTGAAAACAAGATCAAACAGGTGCCATTAATACAGGTAACGCGTGGCGGACAGAGGAGCCTCTTAAAGAAGAAGTTACAGGTCTGTGAGAGCCAGAAATCTTGCTTGTTTGTAGGTGACCAAATACTTATTTTCCAACATAATTTGCAAATAAATAAATTAAAAATCCTACAATGTGATTTTCTGGATTTTCTTTCCTCATTTTGTCTGTCATAGTTGAAGTGTACCTATGATGAAAACTACAGGCCTCATCTTTTTAAGTGGGAGAACTCGCACAATTGGTGGCTGACTAAATACTTTTTTGCCCCACTGTGTGTGTGTGTGTGTGTGTGTGTGTGTGTATATATATCATCCTCCTCTGCACCCCCATCTTCTGTTTCTAATACGATGGATGGAGAGGACATGACATCCATTTAGACCGTTGGTTTCCATATGTCAATGTTTGAGTAATGCACTCACCTCTTAGTGGGGAGGTGAAGGCGGTGTTGGGAGGGAGGTGAAGGCGGTGTTGGGAGGGAGGTGAAGGCGGTGTTGGGAGGGAGGTGAAGGCGGTGGTGGGAGGGAGATCTGGACTCGCACAGTGAGAGAGGCCTGTCTATGTGATTAATATAAATGTGCTCCAGGTCCTCATCCTGTCGTTCCCCACAGCAGCAGACTAGGATGGGATAGGGAAATGAGATGTGGGCGGTAGGCAATCACGCATATACACAACCCGAGAAACACTCACAACACAACACCGCTGCCATCCTTACCTCGTACTTTGTCTAGTGATTGTTTTCAGGGGAGCACACAACCCTCTTAACGCTCTCTGACGTACTGCTGTGGTGATATTTATTTTCCCTGCCATGTGTATTCTCACCTGTTAGTCCTCCTGTCCATTGGTGCTGACTGTCACCAGCTGAATCACCATGATGAATGAACCATCTAACTTCCTGCGCCGACAGAGATGGCCGCCTCGCTTCGCGTTCCTAGGAAACTATGCAGTTTTTTGAATTTTTTACGTGTTATTTCTTACATTGGTACCCCAGGTCATCTTATGTTTCATTACATACAGTCGAGAAGAACTACTGAACATAAGAGCAGCGTCAACTCACCATCAGTACGACCAAGAATATGACTTTCGCGAAACGGATCCTGTGTTCTGCCTTTCACCCAGGACAATGGAATGGATCCCACCCGGCGACCCCAAAAAACGACTTTGAAAAAGGGGAAAACGAAAGCGGTCTTCTGGTCAAACTCCGGAGACGGGCACATCGTGCACCACTCCCTAGCATTCTCCTCGCCAATGTCCAGTCTCTTGACAACAAGGTTGATGAAATTCCGAGCAAGGGTAGCATTCCAGAGGGACATCAGAGACTGTAACGTTCTTTGCTTCACGGAAACATGGCTCACTGGAGAGAGGCTATCGGAGACTGCAGCCAGCTGGTTTCTCCACGCATCGCGCCGACAGAAACAAACATCTTTCTGGTAAGAAGGGCGTGGGCGTATGCTTTATGGTTAACGTGACGTGGTGTGGCCACAACAACATACAGGAACTCAAGTCCTTCTGTTCACCTGATTTAGAATTCCTCACAATCAAATGTAGACTGCATTATCTACCAAGGGAAATCTCTTCGATTATAATCACAGCCGTATATATTCCCCCCCAAGCAGACACATCGATGGCTCTGAACAAACTTTATTTGACTCTTTGCAAACTGGAATCCATATATCCGGAGGCTGCATTCATTGTAGCTGGGGATTTTAACAAGGCTAATCTGAAAACAAGACTCCCTAAATTTGATCAGCATATCGATTGCGCAACCAGGGCTGGAAAAACCTTGGATCATTGCTATTCCAACTTCCGCGACGCATATTAGGCCCTGCCCCGCCCTCCTTTCGGAAAAGCTGACCACGACTCCATTTTGTTGATCCCTGCCTACAGACAGAAACTAAAACAAGGTGCTCCCGCACTGAGGTCTGTTCAACGCTGGTCCGACCAATCTGATTCCACACTCCAAGACTGCTTCCATCACGTGGACTGGGATATGTTCCATATTGCGTCAGATAACAACATTGACGAATACGCTGATTCGGTGTGCGAGTTCATTAGAACGTGCGTTGAAGATGTCGTTCCCATAGCAACGATTAAAACATTCCCAAACCAGAAACCGTGGATTGATGGCAGCATTCGCGTGAAACTGAAAGCGCGAACCACTGCTTTTAATCAGGGCAAGGTGACTGGAAACATGACCGAATACAAACAGTGTAACTATTCCCTCCGCAAGGCAATCAAACAAGCTAAGCCTCAGTATAGGGACAAAGTAGAATCTCAATTCAACGGCTCAGACACGAGGTATGTGGCAGGGTCTACAGTCTATCACGGATTACAAAAAAAGAACCAGCACCGTCACGGACCAGGATGTCTTGCTCCCAGGCAGACTAACTTTTTTGCAAGCTTTGAGGACAATACAGTGCCACTGACGCTGCCCGCAACTAAAACATGCGGACTCTACTTCACTGCAGCCGATGTGAGGAAAACATTTAAACGTGTCAACCCTCGCAAGGCTGCAGCCCAGACGGCATCCCCAGCCGCGCCCTCAGAGCATGCGCAGACCAGCTGGCTGGTGTGTTTACGGACATATTCAATCAATCCCTATCCCAGTCTGTTGTTCCCACATGCTTCAAGAGGGCCACCATTGTTCCTGTTCCCAAGAAAGCTAAGGTAACTGAGCTAAACGACTACCGCCCCGTAGCACTCACTTCCGTCATCATGAAGTGCTTTGAGAGACTAGTCAAGGACCATATCACCTCCACCCTACCTGACACCCTAGCCGCGCCCTCAGAGCATGCGCAGATCAGCTGGCTGGTGTGTTTACGGACATATTCAATCAATCCCTATCCCAGTCTGTTGTTCCCACATGCTTCAAGAGGGCCACCATTGTTCCTGTTCCCAAGAAAGCTAAGGTAACTGAGCTAAACGACTACCGCCCCGTAGCACTCACTTCCGTCATCATGAAGTGCTATCACCTCCACCCTACCTGACACCCTAGACCCACTCCAATTTGCTTACCGCCCAAATAGGTCCACAGACGATGCAATCTCAACCACACTGCACACTGCCCTAACCCATCTGGACAAGAGGAATACCTATGTGAGAATGCTGTTCATCGACTACAGCTCGGCATTTAACACCATAGTGCCCTCCAAGCTCGTCATCAAGCTCGAGAACCTGGGTCTCGACCCCGCCCTGTGCAACTGGGTACTGGACTTCCTGACGGGCCGCCCCCAGGTGGTGAGGGTAGGCAACAACATCTCCACCCCGCTGATCCTCAACACTGGGGCCCCACAAGGGTTCGTTCTGAGCCCTCTCCTGTACTCCCTGTTCACCCACGACTGCGTGGCCACGCACGCCTCCAACTCGATCATCAATTTGCAGATGACACAACAGTGGTAGGCTTGATTACCAACACCGACGAGACGGCCAACAGGGAGGAGGTGAGGGCCCTCGGAGTGTGGTGTCAGGAAAATAACCTCACACTCAACGTCAACAAAACTAAGGAGATGATTGTGGACTTCAGGAAACAGCAGAGGGAACACCCCCCTATCCACATCGATGGAACAGTAGTGGAGAGGGTAGTAAGTTTTAAGTTCCTTGGCGTACACATCACAGACAAACTGAATTGGTCCACCCACACAGACAGCATCGTGAAGAAGGCGCAGCAGCGCCTCTTTAACCTCAGGAGGCTGAAGAAATTTGGCTTATCACCAAAAGCACTCACAAACTTCTACAGATGCACAATCGAGAGCATCCTGTCGGGCTGTATCACCGCCTGGTACGGCAACTGCTCCGCCCACAACCGTAAGGCTCTCCAGAGGGTAGTGAAGTCTGCACAATGCATCAGCGGGGACAAACTACCTGCCCTCCAGGACACCTACACCACCCGATGTTACAGGAAGGCCATAAAGATCATCAAGGACAGCAACCACCCGAGCCACTGCCTGTTCACCCCACTATCATCCAGAAGGCGAGGTCAGTACAGGTGCATCAAAGCTGGGACCGAGAGACTGAAAAACAGATTCTATCTCAAGGCCATCAGACTGTTAAACAGCCACCACTAACATTGAGTGGCTGCTGCCAACACACTGTCATTGACACTGACCCAACTCCAGCCACTTTAATAATGGGAATTGATGGGAAATGATGTAAAATATATCACTAGCCACTTTAAACAATGCTACCTAATATAATGTTTACATACCCTACATTATTCATCTCATATGTATACGTATATACTGTACTCTACATTATCGACTGCATCCTTATGTAATACATGTATCACTTGCCACTTTAACTATGCCACTTTGTTTACATACTCATCTCATATGTATATACTGCACTCAATACCATCTACTGTATCTTGCCTATGCCGCTCTGTACCATCACTCATTCATATATCTTTATGTACATATTCTTTTCCCCTTACACTTGTGTCTATAAGTTAGTAGTTTTTGAATTGTTAGCTAGATTACTTGTTGGTTATTACTGCATTGTCGGAACTAGAAGCACAAGCATTTCGCTACACTCGCACTAACATCTGCTAACCATGTGTATGTGACAAATAACATTTTATTTGATTTGATCTCAAGATTTTGAAGTGAGGGAGTACAAGGATTACCACACACACTACCACACACCCCACCCCCCACTATCTCTGAGTTGTTACTGTCATTTGTCTGCTTCTCTACTCCTGATGATTGTCATGAAAAGACAAATCAATCCCCAGCTGTATTCTGGTTAAGTGTCATCTGGGTGTATTTAGAAAAGCTGTGAAGTGGTTAGCTATGGTGCCAGTATTGTCATGTTTTCTTAGTGGTTCCCTTGTGATCGCTGTTGGCAGCACACATGTTGGGAGACAGTAGCCTATACAGAGACATGAGAACACACAGCTTAAAGGAACATACGGGGGCACATTTATTGCACCCATGCAACGCACACACTCCACCACACAGCAGTTTGCATGTGTGCATGCATTTGCGCACTTAAGCTGCATATTTGTTTCACCCATGAACACCCACAAGTTCACACAGACTATAATTCATTGTTAGGAAATCTCAGGTAATTTAAATTGCAAATCAGTGCTGCCTTGTTCTTCATCTTTTGATTAATATTGTATTGTTTTACTGAGTGAAAATGCCGCCAGTGTTTTTCATCAGATGCAAATAGAACAAAATAAGAAACGGAAAGATCAGATCCAACAAAGTTAAAACATTCATGAAGTCCTGTCTGCGTCCGTGGAGGTCTGTGTGTCGTCTCACCCGTCTCCACTCTGCCAGGCAGAGGAGGTGGACCCCCCCATTGCCCTTCCCTCTCTCTCACGCTCTCACAGATTCTGGGAAGTTCTCTAAACATTCATGAAGTCCTGTTCTTCGTCCGTGGAGGTCTGTGTGTCGTCTCACCCGTCTCCACTCTGCCAGGCAGAGGAGGTGGACCCCCCCATTGCCCTTCCCTCTCTCTCACGCTCTCACAGATTCTGGGAAGTTCTCTAAACATTCATGAAGTCCTGTCTGCGTCCGTGGAGGTCTGTGTGTCGTCTCACCCGTCTCCACTCTGCCAGGCAGAGGAGGTGGACCCCCCCATTGCCCTTCCCTCTCTCTCACGCTCTCACAGATTCTGGGAAGTTCTCTAAACATTCATGAAGTCCTGTCTGCGTCCGTGGAGGTCTGTGTGTCGTCTCACCCGTCTCCACTCTGCCAGGCAGAGGAGGTGGACCCCCCCATTGCCCTTCCCTCTCTCTCACGCTCTCACAGATTCTGGGAAGTTCTCTAAACATTCATGAAGTCCTGTCTGCGTCCGTGGAGGTCTGTGTGTCGTCTCACCCGTCTCCACTCTGCCAGGCAGAGCAGGTGGACCCCCCCCATTGCCCTTCCCTCTCTCTCACGCTCTCACAGATTCTGGGAAGTTCTCTAAACATTCATGAAGTCTGTCTGCGTCCGTGGAGGTCTGTGTGTCGTCTCACCCGTCTCCACTCTGCCAGGCAGAGGAGGTGGACCCCCCCATTGCCCTTCCCTCTCTCTCACGCTCTCACAGATTCTGGGAAGTTCTCTAAACATTCATGAAGTCCTGTCTGCGTCTGTGGAGGTCTGTGTGTCGTCTCACCCGTCTCCACTCTGTCATACAGAGGAGGTGGACCCCCCCATTGCCCTTCCCTCTCTCTCACGCTCTCACAGATTCTGGGAAGTTCTCTAAACATTCATGAAGTCCTGTCTGCGTCCGTGGAGGTCTGTGTGTCGTCTCACCCGTCTCCACTCTGTCATACAGAGGAGGTGGACCCCCCCCATTGCCCTTCCCTCTCTCTCACGCTCTCACAGATTCTGGGAAGTTCTCTAAACATTCATGAAGTTCTGTCTGCGTCCGTGGAGGTCTGTGTGTCGTCTCACCCGTCTCCACTCTGCCAGGCAGAGGAGGTGGACCCCCCCATTGCCCTTCCCTCTCTCTCACGCTCTCACAGATTCTGGGAAGTTCTCTAAACATTCATGAAGTCCTGTCTGCGTCCGTGGAGGTCTGTGTGTCGTCTCACCCGTCTCCACTCTGCCAGGCAGAGGAGGTGGACCCCCCCCATTGCCCTTCCCTCTCTCTCACGCTCTCACAGATTCTGGGAAGTTCTCTAGGTCCTGAACTTCCCTTTCAATCAGCCACTAATTAAGAAGCAAAGCAAAGGGATTGTCTGGCTACGAGACAGGGGGACTTGCAGGTTGACTGAGAAAAAAGAGAGAACGAGAGAAGAGGAGACTTGCCCTGAGACCCTGTGATAGCTTCAAGCAGGGGGGAGAGGGAGGAAAGGAGCCAGGGAGAGGGAGGAAAGGAGCCAGGGAGAGGGAGGAAAGGAGCCAGGGAGAGGGAGGAAAGGAGCCAGGGAGAGGGAGGAAAGGAGCCAGGGAGAGGGAGGAAAGGAGCCAGGGAGAGGGAGGAAAGGAGCCAGGGAGAGGGAGGAAAGGAGCCAGGGAGAGGGAGGAAAGGAGCCAGGGAGAGGGAGGAAAGGAGCCAGGGAGAGGGGGGAAAGGAGAACAAAATATGATAATTTGTTGATTTTATTTAACCAGGCAAGTCAATTAACACATTCTTGTTCTATTCCCAGGGGTCATCTGTGATTCTGTAAAGGTGATATTGAAGAGAAGTCATTGGTTAAAGTC
Source organism: Oncorhynchus gorbuscha (assembly GCF_021184085.1). Classification (NCBI taxonomy): domain Eukaryota; kingdom Metazoa; phylum Chordata; class Actinopteri; order Salmoniformes; family Salmonidae; genus Oncorhynchus; species Oncorhynchus gorbuscha. The sequence continues at coordinate 12,235,652 of NC_060188.1, read as the reverse complement.
ACAGTTCTCTCTCATAGATCTATGGTTCAACTGAAGTCAATGCTGTTTTTCTATTGTGGCTGTATTCACACATGTACCTTGAAAAACAGAGTGAATAACTTTTCACACAGATTGATAGAAGTTTGCACATTTTGGAATAGGCTATGACATTTTCAAGTCGATGTGCTCTATGAAAGTTGTATGTGACCTTGTGTAGGCTACTTGAGTGAGTGGAGATTGGCAGGCAGGCGTGGGATGATGGTCTTAAGCCTTGCTCTTCACTCTCAGTCACAGATCGGCTGGCGCTCCGCTCAAAGCAAAAGAAAGGCAGAACCATGGCAGATAAACGAGGGCTTTTCTCACTGAAGCCGAGTGAGCAGCGTTCACAGCCTCTCTGCTTTGAATGCAGAGGCCCTTTGAAAACAAATGAATTCAGAGCTGTTTTGTCCTACTTACTGAGCAATACCGCTCAATTACAATTAGCCTTTTAGCACACACGCACTGACTATAACACCTATGATAATGCGACTCTCTCTGATTGTAGGGTATTGCTGTGGGTTCCCTGGACATTCCCCAGACGTTATCCGTGGCTGGACCCTGGTGCAGTGTGTGGTGGTCTGGTTGAATACTTAGCCCATTCAGTGGTGTTCTGTTGGGCTCGGCCACCCCTCCACTCTGTCCCCCTCCTGGCTGGTGCTCAGGCTCAGCTCAGGCCCCCCCCTGCCTCAACTCTGGCGATGTCAAGAGTCCCGAGTCCCCCTCCCCCCGCGGACATGTCCAGCGGCCCTGTGGCTGAGAGCTGGTGTTACACTCAGGTAAGCGTGGGGATTGGTGTGTGTGTGTACATGTATCTACAGTACTTACACCTTCTATGTACAGTACTTACACCTGTCTGTCAGTCAGTCAGTCAGTCAGGACTGCCAGTGCTGGTGTTTTTGATAACAGCCTGTTTAAAGAAAAGGGATGTTTTTCTATTGATGTGTTTTTCATCTCGCTGTCCTTGCAAAATCATTTTTTGTTGCAGCTTTTTAATATCCTTTCTTCTCCCCCTGTTTGTTGTCAATGTTTATTGAGATGAAAGGCAGGTTTGATGTGTGGTTTTGAAGTCCAGGCTGACCAACCAGCCACTTAGCTATCTGTATGGAATAGATAAATAAATTAGTCATCATGTCTGATTCCTGGTGTGTGTGTGTGTGTGTGTGTGTGTGTGTGTGTGTGTGTGTGTGTGTGTGTGTGTGTGTGTGTGTGTGTGTGTGTGTGTGTGTGTGTGTGTGTGTGTGTGTGTGTGTGTGTGTGTGTGTGTGTGTGTGTGTGTGTCCCTACCTCTGTTAGATCAAAGTGGTGAAGTTCTCTTACATGTGGACCATCAACAACTTCAGCTTCTGTCGTGAGGAGATGGGAGAGGTCATCAAGAGCTCCACCTTCTCTTCAGGAGCCAATGACAAGCTTAAATGGTGAGTGGAGGTGGGCCCAAGAAGTGGGTGCTATGAATAAACCATAAGGGACTACAGGACCAATAACTTGTCCATGATTGATCTGATTTAGACTCCTAAGTCTGTTGGACAGGGTTTGGTCTCTATTCTGTTGGACAGTTACTGAGCATAGTTGACTGACCTTGTCTCTGTTTGACTGAGTCTGAAGATCACCGATGCTGATCCCTCCCTCTGTGTCCAGGTGTTTGCGTGTAAACCCTAAAGGCCTGGACGAGGAGAGTAAAGACTACCTGTCCCTCTACCTGCTCCTGGTCAGCTGTCCTAAGAGCGAGGTGCGTGCCAAGTTCAAGTTCTCCATCCTCAATGCCAAGGGAGAAGAGACGAAGGCTATGGGTAAGTCACACTTGATTTGAGTTGATTTGGATCCCCATTAGCTAATGCCATGACGACAGCTAGTCTTCCTGTGGTCCGACACATGACGAAAATGGCATTTCAAACAAAAATACTTTCAAATGTTCATGCATTTAAATAACATTAACAAGTAGACACTACAGACATTTAAAATACCTGAAAGGTCACAGTCAATTCAGGTGTCAGTATCTGTCCAGTCATATGGCCAATCTTAGTAGATGTACTTTTTAATGTTTTCTTGAATGTGAATCATTTTTTTGCTTGGGAAATATCTATCCCCAACAACCCACCATCTCTATAGGGTCAGTGTTGCTCTGCCATTGTAATCCCATAGTGTACCTGGCTTGATATTATGTAGGTGTGTGAGAGGTAATGTGATAACAGAACTACTTATAACAATCCACTCTTGAACCTCTCAGCTCAAACCTGTAGCTTGGCAGTAGAACTTGGAAGACATGTTGACTAATAGGAACAAGGTTAGGAGGTTTGAGAGATGTATTACCTGTGTCTCTGAGGTTTACTAAGTGAGTGTGTGCATAGGGGGGGGTGAGGGAGCCAAAGTGTCTAATTCAGTGTGCGGGCCGAGGTGTTGATAGCCATATGGGTGTGTATAATCACTGCAGGTGGGATTTGTTCCCCCCCATATTTAATTCAAAGTAGCATGGAGCAATTTTTGTCTTCTGCCTGTTCTCTGGCTGATGAATTGGAAAGGAAATGTGTTTCTTCCAATGCCTGCTCTTTTTAATTAGGTTATGTTATGGGGAGGAAAAGCAAACTTGTGTGGAATTTAATTAGTTGGCCAGATGTGACCGCTTCCTGGTTACCAGGCTCTCTACCTGTTTGGTTGTCTCTCCTCCGGCACCCCGTCGAGCACAGGAAGTATGGGAGGAGGTGAGGAGAGGGGCAGAGGAGGAATGTTTGTATCAGAGGTGTATGCATAAAGACTGTACAACCCCCCCCCCGCAGTGCAGGTCATGTAGAAAGGGAAATGGTTTTCCTGCTTCACTGTGGCAGTGCTTTTTCACTTCTCAACAACAACACATTCAAAAACACTACTGTTATGAAACGCCTTGGGCCGCATACTGTAATTGTGCATCAAGCTCACTTGAGGCTCTTAAGGTACAGTTAATGCATAGTTGGCTGTGCCCATTTCGCTGCACCACTCTAAGAGGGACAGCAGTAGCCTGCAGAGTGGGTGGTAAACACCACCTTGAGTCGTTTCATTCCTTCACTCGGTCAGCTCACCTGAACCTGCTTCTCCACATGACCACTGAAAGAGATTAAAGATGGAGAATGTTGAGAGCAGTGGAGAAAATGTCTTCTGTGGTTCTGTTCTCCTCTTCGTGTCTCTGGGGGATTTGCTGTAAATTGTGTTCTTTAGCTGTTAGGACCCCCCCCCCTCCCCAGATGCACCCCATCTTCGCCTCAGCTCTCTGCTCGCCTTGTCGCTGAAGAAAATTACCCGCAGCCACCGTATTCGTGACAAGGGACTTCAGCGAGCACTCAGTCTGAGAATATGGCAGTAAAGATAGCTCTATCTGTTCTGGATCATTTAGAATCCAATTAAATCTATGCCTCCTGAAGAGAACCCAGGCCAAATAAAAACAAAGTGCCTTAATTAAGAAGGCTGAGGCTCAGAGTGTGAGGACTGTTTATGTGGCATGTCACTGCTGGGGCTCTCCACACAGTCTCACAGGGCCACACACTCCACTGAAATGGATAGTAAGTCCAGATTGGTGTGATACATAGCTAAATAAACAGATATATAGGTGGTTAAAGATGATTGTGAGTCATGTAAAGATGCTGCATATATCATTTGCTGCCTTAAACATGAACTGTTTCAAATGGATCTGACCTTCAACCTCATACTGTTCAGCCACCCCCACCTGAATAGAGAGCCTCAATCAGTAAGGTATGTTGGTCTCCGATGGTGTTACTGCCTGCTAATGGAGATAGATTTGGGCTCCACTGGCAGCCCCCCCCCCCCCCCCACCTCTCCCTCTCCCCCGAACATCCTCTCCTCTCTTTTCCGCCACATCATTTCTCTCCCTGGCTTAGTTGCTAGCTAGCTGGCTCTCCTGTGGGATTGTGGATGAACGGTTTGTAACGCGTCTCTTGGCCCCCCCCCTCTTCTCCCGTGCCAGATAAAGCAGCCTGCTGGCAGACACACTGCTGCACTGACAGCTCTGAGAACACAGAGAGGAAGTCTCCTGCTATATGGCGGTGGAGGCTAGGGTTTATTTAAATGGCCCAGAGCTGAGTGTTCCTCTCAGACAGTTGGCTTTATATTGCTTTTTAGGTGCTAAGTGCTAAGGAGAGGTTATGTCTCCAGTCTGTTTGGTCACAGGTTCAAGTTCAGGTTAATTTGCTATGTGTACACAGGTCTTCATACACTGTATATTTTAAAAGAACGATCTCATTTGCCAGTACAGTGTTTGTGGTGTTGTGGTTCGTGTCTTTAGTTCCACATGGTCTCCTGGCTGATTGAAACCTCAATCTGAATGCTTGCCTGTGGTTGTCCAGAGCTGGTTGCCCGCGGTAACTGATGGGGGCGGTCAGGCATTCAATGTGGTTGTGTTGTGGGAAGAGTCATTGGACAGTCTTTACATAATCACATATCGACACGGCTAGAAGGAACGTCATTACACATGTTTGTGCTGACACTTGCTTATAGAGCTCATTATTCAACAGAGATGAGATTTTCTTCGGAAATGGTGTGTGCGTTCATTTGTGTATTTGTGGTGCGTGTGAGCGAGCGAGCTTGTGTGCCTGCCTTCCTGGTTATATGTCAGCCTATGTAGATGTGTGGGGGTTTAGACTAAAGGGCAGCAATTGAAGTGGAGGGAAGAAGTGGGATGGGGATGTAGGCAGTAGTGGTTGGGAGGATGGGGTTGAAGTGTGTCTGTGTATGAAGGTCTAGGTGTGTGAATGCTTGAATGTGTTTGTGGAATGGGGAAAAGCTCCAGGCTCCTTTTGGGATTCTCTAAACCTCCTTCCAGTGAACAGATGATCACGGAGGGATGGAGGGATTAGAGTTATGTTTTGAACTGATGTACATACTGTACATTACACTTTCTCTGTCATGCCCGCACACACACACACTCTTAGTGTGATCCACACTCTGTTGGCCCGGAGTGCGATGTTTGTCAGCCAGTCTTCTGGGTGACCTTCTCACTGTGTGTGCCAACCAGGCCCCTGAGCCACAGCCTGAATATGTATGCTATGCTCTCTAAAACAGCCTGGCTCTCCTCTCTCTCGCTCTGACTCTATCTTTCCCTTCTCCTCTCTAAACCTCTGTCCCTCTCGCCTTCCTATTTTTTTCCTTTATCTCTGTCTCACTCAATCTATCTACATATCTCAGGCTTCTATCACTGGTCTTCTCACTCCTCTTCCCCCTCTCATATTTGTTATTCCTGGTGTGTTCCTCCCCTCCCGACTTGGTGATCCAGCCTGCTGTGACCCTACCGTGACAACATGCGTTCTGACTTGAGGTTGATCCCATTCCAGTGTGAGGTTCTGGTCCTGCTCAGGAGACCCAGTGGAGGTAGCAGGGTCAGCTTGGGAAAGCTCAGCTTAATACACACACGCATACACACGCACAGGCGCACGCACACGTGCACACAGACATACACCTTAGTGTGGAGAGTGAGCAGGGACATGAGCAGTAGGACTCCTCTCACCCTTTCTCCTCCGTTCTCTGTGCTCCCGTTCCGTCCCTCCCTTCTCCCAGCTAGCCCCCCCTCTCTCTCTCTCCTCCCACCATCCTCACACCTCAGTTAGGCTGAGACCTAGCCCCGTAGGAAGTTGTCACAGGCTGCTGGTCTTCTTCCATATACCCTGATAACACACAGGACAATCCCTCCACCACACAGGGAGAGGAGCTACTGGCCAGGGGACCATGCCTGAGTCTCTCACATATCGGAAAGGAAATAGAGAAAAGGCAGACTGAAAGATTTCAGACAAACAGGCAGACAAGGATAAGACTAAGATGCAGTGCTTTTGCTCTGTGTGTTTGTGTATCCAACCGTACACTACTTGGCATGTCAAGTCCATAAAAGTTTGACATGGCTTTCAACAACACACTTTTAAGATGAGAGACTGACACAAAGCCTTTAAATGAAAGTCTTCTAACATCAATTCCTATTATGCAGAGAGGAAAAGAGGAGAGTGACGATGAATAAAGTAGGAAAAAAAGAGTAGAGAAAAGAGCCTTTGGAGTGTTTGGATTTCTGTCAGTCTGAGAGGGTGGCTGTCAGGGCCTGTTTGTAGCCCATCTCCAGAGGAGGGATTAGAGGGAGAGGACCCCCTGATTGCGCACTGGGGTGGAGAACTGGATATGTGCTCAACTCCACCACTGTCTGTAGACATCCCAAATGACAGCATATTCCCTATTCCATATAGCCCATAGGGCTCTGGTCAATGTAGTGCACTATGAAGGGAATAGGGTGCCATTTGGAGTGCAGCCCCTGCCTGCCTGGTTGACTACTGTACCCACCACTGCATCATACCGCTGCTGGTGAATTTCACATAGAGCTTTCATTAGCGTTAGCTGGCCGATGGTACTCAGCACCCCTGCACAGTGTTCTGGCTATAATTTGCTAACCGATTCTTCATGTAGAATCAGGTGAAAACGTCTGCAGCCAGATGTCCATCAGTGGGAGGTTCCTAAAACACACCGCGCCGAAAGAGAGGCAGACGAACAGCAGATGGGCTGTCGGCCTGGTGTGTGTGGTTCTGTAGACCCCAGGGATCCTCATCCTATATGGCAGGAGGGGCCTGCCCTACAGGAGGGGCCTGCCCTACAGGAGGGGCCTGCCCTACAGGAGCTTCTTAGATGGGATCATGTCATTCTATACATGACCAGGGATCTTTATGTGACGTTTCATTGGAGATCTTTGAGAGGGTCTTGTAGTAAAATGTCTGGGCAGGGAATTCATTGTGATTTGACTTGGCAGACTGTTTGATCCAAAGCCATTTACAGTAAAGTGAGTGCATTTATATTTGTAGTATGTGATCCCTGAGGGACTTGAACCCCTGACCTTGGCGTTGTTAGCATCAGTCTTAACAACTGGGCCATCAGAACCACTATGGCACAGCAGTGTCTCTGACTCTAGTTATTGTGTTATGTATGTCCTCAGTGGTTGTGTCCCAAATAACACCCTATTCCCTACGTAGTGCACTACTTTTGTTGTACACTATATAGAGTAAAGGGTGCCCTTCTGGACGCAACCAGTGTATGTACGTATTCCTGGAATACGTACATGAAGGACCCCACGAAGGCATTTCTCTTGTGTGTTTGTAGTGCACAGAACCCTCCCTGCCTCTTCTCAGGCAGACATAGTTGGCAGTCCATAAGCACTTTATAATGGGATGCTTTGATCCCTGCTTATCCCACCTGCTTATCGTGCCTGTGTGCCAGAGATGAGGGAGTGTATGAAAAATGTCTGGAGTGTGGCATCGTTTTCTTATGAGGTGTTAAAAGTCCCCTGCAGGTGACACTTACTTGATTCAACCTCCAGTCTGGCTGTGCTCACTCTCACGTTCTCCTTTCTCATGGTCATGACAGACACACGTGCACTAACTGTCTGTGTTGTTCCCTTTTACAGAGAGCCAGAGGGCATACCGGTTTGTCCAGGGGAAGGACTGGGGCTTTAAGAAATTCATCAGGAGAGACTTCCTGCTGGACGAGGCCAATGGGCTGCTGCCTGACGACAAGCTCACTCTCTTCTGTGAGGTAGGACACAAGTTCACGCAACATAGAGACACAGGTAACTGGCAAAATAAAATTGAAAGCAGGTGCAGGTGTTAATTAAGAAATTAACATCCCATCATGCTTAGGGTCATGTATAAAAACAAAAAGCCCAGTTGTAGATGATTTTGTCTACCCTGGCTAGAATAATAGATGTCAGTGACTTTTAAAGAGCGCCTCAAAGGAGCATATGAGGTTAAAGGGTGTGTCAGTCACCAGATCTCAACCCAAATGAACGCTTTATATTAGATTCTGGAATGGCGCCTGAGACGGTGATTTCCACCACTGTCAACAGAACACCAAATGATGGAATTTCTCATGGAAGAATCCCTCTAATAGAGTTCCAGACACTTGTAGAATGTATGCTAAGGCACATTGAAGCTGTTCTGGTTCGCCCTATAATGTTGGCAGTTAGATGTATCTCTATAGACGGGTTGGTTGGTTAGCAACTACATTGACTTGTGCTCAACTGTGGGGCAAAACTGACGGGGTTGGCTTATATTGTTGATAACATGTAAACAATATTTTGTCCCCAATGTTTATTGAAAATCGAATTAAAGTTGCACAATGAGAACTTGTCTCTCAAATACTTTGTTGCGGTTGTTGGTTAACTTGCTAGATAGCACATTGTTTGCCATGTCAGCATAGATGTGAAATCAGTCAAAACACTTCAAAACAAGGCATGTTATCAAAAATAAGATCAAATGAGCTGAAACGAGACACTTACGATTCACCACATAGTTTCTTGTTGTTGTTGCTAGCAATCTGGCCATCCAAAACCATAACACTCGGCCTTATGCAGCTTTGAAGTGTGCACACCGCTAACCCGTTTTATAGGACACATACAGCTAACCTGTTTTATAGGACACACACAGCTAACCTGTTTATAGGACACACACAGCTAACCTGTTTATAGGACACACACAGCTAACCTGTTTATAGGACACACACACAGCTAACCTGTTTATAGGACACACACACAGCTAACCCGTTTAATAGGACACACACAGCTAACCTGTTTAATAGGACACACACAGCTAACCTGTTTAATAGGACACACACCGCTAACCTGTTTAATAGGACACACACCGCTAACCTGTGTAATAGGACACACACAGCTAACCTGTTTATAGGACACACACAGCTAACCTGTTTATAGGACACACACACAGCTAACCTGTTTATAGGACACACACACAGCTAACCTGTTTATAGGACACACACAGCTAACCTGTTTAATAGGACACACACAGCTAACCTGTTTATAGGACACACACAGCTAACCTGTTTATAGGACACACACACAGCTAACCTGTTTATAGGACACACACACAGCTAACCCGTTTAATAGGACACACACAGCTAACCTGTTTAATAGGACACACACAGCTAACCTGTTTAATAGGACACACACCGCTAACCTGTTTAATAGGACACACACCGCTAACCTGTGTAATAGGACACACACAGCTAACCTGTTTATAGGACACACACAGCTAACCTGTTTATAGGACACACACACAGCTAACCTGTTTATAGGACACACACAGCTAACCTGTTTATAGGACACACACCGCTAACCTGTTTAATAGGACACACACAGCTAACCTGTTTATAGGACACACACAGCTAACCTGTTTATAGGACACACACAGCTAACCTGTTTATAGGACACATACAGCTAACCCGTTTTATAGGACACATACAGCTAACCCGTTTTATAGGACACACACAGCTAACCCGTTTTATAGGACACACACAGCTAACCCATTTTATAGGACACACACAGCTAACCTGTTTATAGGACACACACAGCTAACCTGTTTATAGGACACACACAGCTAACCTGTTTATAGGACACACACAGCTAACCTGTTTATAGGACACACACAGCTAACCTGTTTATAGGACACGCACAGCTAACCTGTTTATAGGACACGCACAGCTAACCTGTTTAATAGGACACACACAGCTAACCTGTTTATAGGACACACACAGCTAACCTGTTTAATAGGACACACACAGCTAACCTGTTTAATAGGACACACACAGCTAACCCGTTTAATAGGACACACACAGCTAACCCGTTTAATAGGACACACACAGCTAACCTGTTTATAGGACACACACAGCTAACCTGTTTATAGGACACACACAGCTAACCTGTTTATAGGACACACACAGCTAACCTGTTTAATAGGACACACACAGCTAACCTGTTTAATAGGACACACACAGCTAACCTGTTTAATAGGACACACACAGCTAACCTGTTTAATAGGACACACACCACTAACCTGTTTAATAGGACACACACCGCTAACCTGTTTAATAGGACACACACCGCTAACCTGTTTAATAGGACACACACAGCTAACCTGTTTATAGGACACACACAGCTAACCTGTTTATAGGACACACACAGCTAACCTGTTTATAGGACACACACAGCTAACCTGTTTATAGGACACACACACAGCTAACCTGTTTATAGGACACACACACAGCTAACCTGTTTATAGGACACACACAGCTAACCTGTTTATAGGACACACACAGCTAACCTGTTTATAGGACACACACAGCTAACCCGTTTATAGGACACACCGCTAACCCGTTTATAGGACACACACAGCTAACCTGTTTAATAGGACACACACAGCTAACGCGTTTATAGGACACACCGCTAACCTGTTTATAGGACACACCGCTAACCTGTTTATAGGACACACACCGCTAACCTGTTTATAGGACACACACAGCTAACCCGTTTATAGGACACACACCGCTAACCCGTTTATAGGACACACACAGCTAACCTGTTTATAGGACACACACAGCTAACCTGTTTATAGGACACACACAGCTAACCCGTTTAATAGGACACACACAGCTAACCTGTTTATAGGACACACACAGCTAACCTGTTTATAGGACACACACAGCTAACCTGTTTATAGGACACACACAGCTAACCTGTTTATAGGACACACACAGCTAACCTGTTTATAGGACACACACAGCTAACCCGTTTATAGGACACACACACAGCTAACCCGTTTAATAGGACACACACACAGCTAACCCGTTTAATAGGACACACAGCTAACCTGTTTAATAGGACACACACCGCTAACCCGTTTAATAGGACACACACCGCTAACCCGTTTAATAGGACACACACCGCTAACCCGTTTAATAGGACACACACCGCTAACCTGTTTAATAGGACACACACCGCTAACCTGTTTATAGGACACACACCGCTAACCTGTTTATAGGACACACACTGCTAACCTGTTTATAGGACACACACTGCTAACCTGTTTATAGGACACACACTGCTAACCTGTTTATAGGACACACACTGCTAACCTGTTTATAGGACACACACTGCTAACCTGTTTAATAGGACACACACAGCTAACCTGTTTAATAGGACACACACAGCTAACCTGTTTAATAGGACACACACAGCTAACGCGTTTATAGGACACACCGCTAACCTGTTTATAGGACACACACAGCTAACCCGTTTAATAGGACACACACAGCTAACCCGTTTATAGGACACACACAGCTAACCCGTTTATAGGACACACACAGCTAACCCGTTTATAGGACACACACAGCTAACCCGTTTATAGGACACACACAGCTAACCTGTTTAATAGGACACACACAGCTAACCTGTTTATAGGACACACACAGCTAACCTGTTTAATAGGACACACACAGCTAACCTGTTTAATAGGACACACACAGCTAACGCGTTTATAGGACACACACAGCTATCCTGTTTATAGGACACACACAGCTAACCTGTTTAATAGGACACACACAGCTAACCCGTTTAATAGGACACACACAGCTAACCCGTTTAATAGGACACACACAGCTAACCCGTTTATAGGACACACACAGCTAACCCGTTTATAGGACACACACAGCTAACCCGCTAACCTGTTTAATAGGACACACACAGCTAACCTGTTTAATAGGACACACACAGCTAACGCGTTTATAGGACACACACAGCTAACCCGTTTATAGGACACACACAGCTAACCCGCTAACCTGTTTAATAGGACACACACAGCTAACCTGTTTAATAGGACACACACAGCTAACCCGTTTAATAGGACACACACAGCTAACCCGTTTATAGGACACACACCGCTAACCCGTTTATGGGACACACACAGCTAACCCGTTTATAGGACACACACCGCTAACCCGTTTATAGGACACACACAGCTAACCCGTTTATAGGACACACACCGCTAACCCGTTTATAGGACACACACCGCTAACCCGTTTATAGGACACACACCGCTAACCCGTTTATAGGACACACACCGCTAACCCGTTTAATAGGACACACACCGCTAACCCGTTTAATAGGACACACACGGCTAACCTGTTTTATAGGACACACACGGCTAACCTGTTTATAGGAAACACACAGCTACACTGGGACTAGGGCCAGGAGTCTGTCTAAACCATGTGACCTGACCAGGAAAACCTCATGGGTCATCGCTAGTTGCCACAAAGTCATAAACCCTGTCTATTTCTGCAGTTACTCTTCGCCAACCCCAACCACACTGCTAACCTTATGCCTAACTTTTTAAATTAAGACCAAAAAGGTTTGTGCGGTTTCTTATTCCGTCAGTTTGTCAGTAGGGCTCAGGTCAGATGCTGTGTAGTGTTGGGCTAGATTATATCCCCTGTTATTACTAGGCTGTAACAGAGGGGGCAGCAGAGGTCAACCATCTCTCTGTGTCGCCCAGCCCCCCCTGTTAGATCGGGGAACAGTAGAGGTTAACTTTCTGGATATGTTAATGTTCTCGTTGTCATGCATTCACCCATGAATGTTTAAAAAGCATGGTGGTGGCTGTTTAAAGCAAACCTAATTAACCCTGTGGGTATGGTGCTGGAATCCATGTCTTGAAGTTTCCCGCTGTTCGTTATGAGAGAGAGAGAGGAGCGATGTGCAAGTCTGTTTAAAGTGCTTCCAAACTGGGCCTATTGACAGACGAGTAAGAGGGGCATAGCAGCTACTACAGAGCTGTGCGGGTACTGTGTGTGTGACTGCGTGTACTGTGTGTGTGACTGCGTGTACTGTGTGTGTATGCACATGCCCCTGTGTATGTGAGAGAGGGTTGGCATAGAGAGTACTTCCAACACAGCCCTCCCCAGTGGTGTTAGGCTTGCTGGTTGGTTATAGTCCTGATTTTACTATATGCCAGCATTTATGCACGGACCGGTTTAGGTTTTTTACTTTAACATGTATAACTGTATTTGAAGGTTTGGTTTGTAATATGCCATGTGTAATGTCCATTTCTTCGCAGACCTAGCCCTGCCCCGTCTCACTCAAGGAGCTAATTTGTTGTTGCTTAACCACAAGACACTTGTGTTCAGTCTGCATGATCAATGCAGCACATGCAACAATGTTGATGACAATGATGTTTCCACTTAGCTTCTTAATATAAATCCACAAGCGTTATATAAATACACTGAGTTTGAGTTTCTTACAACCAGACCTCAACCTCAATGAACACCTTTGGGATGAATTGGAACGCCTACTGCAAGCCAGGCCTAATCGCCCAACATCGGTGCCTAATCTCACTAATGCTCTTGTGACTGAACGGAAGAAAATCCCCGTAGCAATGTTCCAACATCTAGTGGAAAGCCTTCCCAGAAGAGTGGAGGCAGTTATAGCAGCAAAGGGGGAGACCAACTCCATATTTAATGCCCATGTATTTTGGCCATATCACCCAGCCCTAGTGTGAGTTTCTGTAGTGAGTAGAGGTTGACCGATTAATCGGAATGGCCGATTTAATTAGTGCCTATTTCAAGTTTTCATAACAATCTGTATTTTTGGATGCCTATTTTGCCTTTTTAAATGTATTTATTTTTTAAACCTTTTATTTAATTTTTAAACCTTTATTTAACTAGGAAAATCAGTTAATAACACATTCTTATTTTCAATGAAGGCCTAGGAACCTTGTTCAGGGGCAGAACGACAGATTTTCACCTTGTCTGCTCGTGGGACCCAATCTTGCAATCATACAGTTAACTAGTCCACCGCTTGTAGTGGAAATTTCCTGTATTTACCAAATCATGAGAGCAAACCACACACAAGTCAGAGTTATTATAAAGTCCATCTTTAATTATATGAGCTCCATCACAACCCTGTGACTCTCAGATCAATTCAGTATCTATAAATTAATTCTCTGAGAGTCTTAACAAAACAGTTCTTAGTATCATTTATAGCCAAGACACACCCATCTCAACTCACATGACGAATAACAGATCTTAGGAACATTACAAAGGAAGACTTTACTTGAGAGAGGAGTATTCCATAGCCAGACAGCATTAGCTATAAATTATCGTTCAGTTTGCTCTCCTAAAACGAGGTTCTACTTCTTGTTCTTGGTACAACATAGTAGCAAGGCATTAGGATATATATCAATTGTCATTTTAGACACTCCCATTCTGGACAAGCTCACGGAGACACAGTGACTGGCACACAGACATTGTGGAACCAAGAGATAATTGGTTCCCCCTCAATCATCCCTTCACATGGTTTAAAAGATATGTTTGCATATGAAGAAAAGCTTGACCTCTCCCCTCTCTGCGGCCCAAGTAACTGAACCCTGACAGAGAACAGATAACTGCAACCGGCCAACAGTATTATCCAAAAATAGACATTCTAATGACATATCTCACATAAGCATGCAATAAAAATAAAACATCTTATCTATGTTACCCAACTATTCGGATTAATCCCTAACACGCTCTAACCACCCGCCTCTCATTACACTCCACGATGAGCCTGCCTGTTACTCGAATGCAGTAAGCCAAGGTAAGTTGCTAGCTAGCATTAAACTTATCTTATAAAAAACAATCAATCAATCATAATCACTAGTTATAACTACACATGGTTCAGGATATTGCTCGTTTATCTAGCGTGTCCTGTGTTGCATATAATTGATGCAACGCTGGGGGTTGATTTAACAAAAGCGCATTTGCGAAAAAAGCACAATCGTTGGACGACTGTGCCTAACCATAAACACCAATGCCTTTCTTGAAATCAATACATAGAAGTATATATTTTTAAACCTGCGTATTTAGCTGAAAGAAACCCAGGTTAGCAAGCAATATTAACCAGGTGAAATTGTGTCATTTCTCTTGCGTTCATTGCACGCAGAGTTGAGGTATATGCAACAGTTTATGCAGCCTGGCTCATTGCGAACTAATTTGCCAGAATTTTACGTATTATGACATAACATTGACGGTTGTGCAATGTAACAGGAATATTTAGACTTATGGATGCCACCCGTTAGATAAAATACGTAACGGTTCCCTATTTCACTGAAATAATAAACGTTTTGTTTCCGAAATGATAGTTTCCGGATTCTACCATATTAATGACCTAGGGTTCGTATTTCTGTGTGTTATTATGTTATAATTAAGTCTATGATTTGATAGAGCAGTCTGACTGAGCGATGGTTGCTTACGAGCCTGCTGCTGCCTTTAATTCAAACAGCACTTTCGTGCATTTTGCCAGCAGCTCTTCGCAAGCACAGCGCTGTTTATGACTTCAAGCCTATCGGCCTAATGACTGGTGTAACCGATGTGAAATGGCTAGCTAGTTAGCGGGGTGCGCGCTAATAGCGTTTCAAACATCACTCGCTCTGAGACTTGGAGTAGTTGTTCCCCTTGCTCTGCATGGGTAACGCTACTTTTGTGGAGCGATGGGTAATACTGCTTCGAGTGTAGCTGTTGTCGATGTGTTCCTGGTTCGAGCCCAGGTAGGGGCGAGGAGAGGGACGGAATCTATACTGTTACACTGGCAATACTAAAGTGCCTATAAGAACATCCAATAGTCAAAGGTATATGAAATACAAATGGTATAGAGAGAAAGTCCTATAAATACTATATTAACGACAACCTAAAACCTCTTACCTTGGAATATTGAAGTCTCATGTTAAATGGAACCACCAACTTTCATATGTTGTCATGTTCTGAGCAAGGAGCTCAAATGTTAGCTTTGGCACATATTGAACTTTTACTTTCTTCTCCAACACTTTGTTTTTGCATTATTTAAACCAAATTGAACGTTTCATTATTTATTTGAGGCTAAATTTAATTTTATTGATGTATTATATTATAAGTTAAAATAAGTGCTCATTCAGTATTGTTGTAATAGTCATTATTACAAATACATTTTTTTTAACCGTCCGATTAATCGTATTGGCTTTTTTGGGTCCTCCAATAATCGGTATCGGCATTGAAAAATCATAATCGGTTGACCTCTAGCTACCACAATGTCTTCCCATGGGCAGGTAAGACTGTAAAGTACTTCAATATTCCTGGTCCTTGTTCCCCCTGGGATGCAGTCTTTACTACCATCGGAGACCTGTCTCCTCGTTCTCTCATTCTCTTTCCTTCTCTTTTTTCCCTTTCATTTATATCTTTCTCCTCTCTCTCTCTACTCTTTCTCTCTCCATTTGTGAGAATGCTGTTTATTGACTACTGCTCAGCGTTCAACACCATCGTCCCCTCCAAGATTAGGACCCTGGTACTGAAAATCTCACTCTGAAGCTGGGTCCTGGACTTCCTGACGGGCCGACCCCAGGTGGTGAAGGGTAGGCAACATCACGTCCACCAAACTGACCCTCATGGGGCCCCCACAGGGGTGTTAAAATGGTCCACGTGCACAGTCATGAAGAAGGCGCGACGGCGCCTCTTCCCCCTCAGGAAGTTGAAAAGGTTTGGCAATGGGCCCTCAAATTCTCAAAAAGTTCTACAGCTGCGCTATTGGGAGCACCTTGACTGGCTGCATCACTGCTTGGTACGGCAACAACACCGCCCTCGGTCGCATGGTGCTAGAGGATGGTGCGGACAGCCCCCTCGACTGGGTCCGAGTTCCCTGCCATCCAGGACCTCTATATCAGGCGGTGTGAAAGGAAGACCCGGACAATCATTAAACTCCAGCCCCCCAAGCCATAGATTGTTCTCTCAGCTCCACACAGCAAGTGGTACCGGTGCATCAGGTCTGACAACAACAGGGTCCTGAACAGCATCTATCCCCAAGCCATAACACTTCTAAATATGTATTCTAGGGAATATCTGAGTTGGCCCTTGTATTTATTTCTCTATGGCACGCTCACAGGTCTCTACACACTGACTCACACTGACACTCCAACACACACACACATTTATACTGAATCTACATACATGCACACACACTCACATATAATTATAAACAGAGTAGCAGCAGTATACAAAACATTAAGGGGGCCTGTTCTTTCCATGAGACTGACGAGGTGAATCCAGGTGAAAGCTATGATCCCTTATTGATGTTAAATCCACTTCAATCAGTGTAGATGAAGAGGAGGAGACCGGTTAAAGAAGGACTTTTAAACCTTGAGACAATTAAGACATGGGGTGTTTGTGTGCCATGCAGAGGGGCAATGGTCAATATAACATGTTTAAGTGCCTCTGAACAGGTTATGGTAGTAGGTGCCAGGCACACCGGTTTGTGTCAACAACTGCAATGCGGCTGGGTTTTTCACGCTCAACAGTGTTCTGTGTGTATCAAGAATGGCCCACCACCCAAAGAACATCCAGCCTACTTGACACAACTGTGGCAAATATTTGGGTCTACATTGGCCAGAATCGCCGTGGAACGCTTTCAGCACCTTGTAGAGTCCATGCCCTGATGAATTCAGGCTGTTCTGAGGGCGAAAGGGGTGGGGGTGCAACTCAATAATTAGGAAGACATTTCTAATGTTTGGCTTACTCTGTGTATATCCTGATGCCAAGTCACCATACCCCTATACAGTTGAAGTCGGAAGTTTACATACACCTTAGCCAAATACATTTAAACTGTTTTTCACAATTCCTGACATTTAATCCTAGTAAAAATTCCATCTTAGGTCAGTTAGGATCACCACTTTACTTTAAGAATGTGAAATGACAGAATAATGGTAGAGTAATTTATTTCAGCTTTTATTTCTTTCATCACATTTCCAGTGGGTCAGAAGTTTATACACACTCAATTAGTATTTGGTAGCATTGCCTTTAAATTGTTAACATGGGTCAAATGTTTCGGGTAGCCTTCCACAAGCTTCCCACAATAAGTTGGGTGAATTCTGGCCCATTCCTCCTGACAGAGCTGGTGTAACTGAGTCAGATTTGTAGTCCTCCTTGCCACTCCAATACCTTGACTTCGTTGTCCTTAAGCCTTTTTCCACAACTTTGGAAGTATGCTTGGGGTCATTGTTAATTTGGAAGAACCTTTTGCGACCAAGCTTTAACTTCCTGACTGATGTCTTGGGATGTTGCTTCAATATATCCACCAAATTTTGTGAAGTGCACAAGTCTCTCCTGTAGCAAAGCACCCCCACAACATGATGCTGCCTCCCCCTCGGCTTGCACGCCTCCCCCTTTTCTTCTAAATATAACGATGGTCATTATGGAAAAACGGTTATATTTTTGTTTCATCAGACCAGAAAGATATTTCTCCAAAAAGTACGATCTTTGTCCCCATGTGCAGTTGCAAACCGTAGTCTGGCTTTTTTATGGCGGTTTTGGAGCAGGGGCTACTTCCTTGCTGAGCGGCCTTTCAGGTTATGTCGATATAGGACTCGTTTTACTGTAGATATAGATACTTCTGTACCGGTTTCCTCAAGCATCTTCAAAAGGTCCTTTGCTGCTGTTCTTTTCGCACCAAAATACGTTCATCTCTAGGAGACAGAACGAACGCGTCTCCTTCCTGAGTGGTATGACGGCTGCGTGGTCCCATAAGTTTTATACTTGCGTACTATTGTTTGTACAGATGAACATGATACCTTCAGGCATTTGGAAATTGTTTTCAAGGATGAACCAGATTTGTGGAGGCCCACATTTTTTTCCTGAGGTCTTGGCTGATTTCTTTTGTTGATTCCATGAAGCAAAGAGGCACTGAGTTTGAAGGTAGGCCTTGAAATACATCCACAAGTACACATCCAATTGACTCAAATTATATCAATTAGCCTATCAGAAGCTTCTAAAGCCATGACATCATTTTCTGGAATTGTCCAAGCTGTTTAAAGGCACAGTCAACTTAGTGTATGTAAACTTTTGACCTACTGGAATTGTGATACATTGAATTATAAGGGAAATATTCTGTCTGTAAACAATTGTTGGAAAAATTACTTGTCATGTACAAAGTAGATGTCCTAACTGACTTGCCAAAACTATAGTTTGTGGAGTGTTTGAAAAACGAGTTTTAATGACTCCAACCTAAGTGTATGTAAACTTCCGACTTCAACTGTACATGCAGTGCATTCGGGAAGTATTCCGGCCCCTTGACTCTTTCCACATTTTGTTACGTTACAGCCTTATTCTAAAATGGATTACATTGTTTGTTTTTTTTACCCCATAATGACAAAGCGAAACTGGTTCTTAATGTTTTGAAAATTTATAAAAAACAAATACCTTATTTGCATAAGTTTTCAGACCCTTTGCTATGAGACCCGAAATTGAGTTCAGGTGCATCCTGTTTTTCATAGATCATCAATGTTTCTACAACATGATTGGAGTCCAACTGTGGTAAATTCAAATGATTAGACACTATTTGGAAAGGCACACAACTGCCTATTTAAGGTCCCACAGTAGACAGTGCATGTCAGAGCAAAAACCAAGTAATGCGGTCGAAGGAATTGTCTGTAAAACTCAGAGACAGGATTGTATCGAGGCACAGATCTGGGAAGGGGAAACATTTCTGCAGCATTGAATGTCCCCAAGAACATAGGCCTCCATCTTTCTTAAATGGAAGAAGTTTAGAACCACCAAGACTCTTCCTGGAACTGGCCGCCCGGCTAAACTGAGCAATCAGGAGAAGGGCCTTGATTAGGGAGGTGACCAAGAACCCAATGGTCACTCTGACAGAGCTCCAGAGATCCTCTGTGGAGATGGATGAACCTTCCAGAAGGACAACTATCTCTGCAGCTCTCCACCACGCAGGCCTTTATGGTAGAGGGGCTTGACAGAAGGCACTCCTCAGTAAAATGCACATGATAGGCCGCTTGGAGTTTGCCAAAAGTCATGTAAAGACTCTGACCATGAGAAACAAGATTATCTTGTCTGATGAAACCAAGATTGAACTCTTTGGCCTGAATGCCCAGAGTTATATCTGGAGGAAACCTGGCACCATCCCTGGTGGCAGCATCATACTGTGGGTATGTTTTCAGCAGCAGGGCTTGAGAGACTAGTCAGGATTGAGGGAAAGATGAACGGAGCAAAGTACAGAGAGATCCTTGTTAAAAAAAAAACCTGCTCCAGAGCACTCAGGACCTCAGACTGGGGTGAAGGTTCACCTTCCAACAGGACAACGACCCTAAGCACACAGCAAAGACTACACAGGAGTGGCTTTGGGACAAGTCTCTGAACGTCCTTGAGTGGTCCAGCAAGAGCCCGGACTTGAACCTGAACTAACATCTCTGGAGAGACCTGAAAATAGCTGTGCAACGGCGCACCCCATCCAACCTGGCAGAGCTTGAGATGATCTGCAGTGAAGAAAGGGAGGAACGCTCCAAATACAGGTGTGCCGAGCTTGTAGCATCATACCCAATAAGACTCGGCTGTAATCGCTGTCAAAGGTGCTACAACCAAGTACTGAGTAAAGGATCTGAATACTTAAGTAAATGTGATATTTATTTATGAACTTATTTTTGCTTTGTCCTAATGGGTAACAATGTGGAAAAAGTCTATGGGTCTGAATACTTTGTAAATGCATAGTACGTACCTCACTCTAGCATCCCTGCACTCAAACTGACCCTGTGCATAGCTTCTTACTTATGTTCTTTTTTTTCTTGTGTGTTTTTGTTCTACCTTATGTTATTTTTAGTGCTTCATTGATATTGATTACTTACTGCATATTTGGGTTTGGAGTGTGCAAGAAAGGGATTTCACTGTTCTAGTGCATTTGACATTAAAACTTGAAACCTCTTATCTCTCCTTCCTTCCCTCTCTCTCCTTGTCTTGGCCACATGGTCCTGTCCTGCTTCTGAGAGGGAACGCCCCAGAGCCCATTACTCTGGGGCGTTTAGGCACTTTTTTCCCCCAATATCACCCCTCATCCCTTCTCTCCTGGCTTTGCTCCTCTCCCTTCTCTTGTTTCCTCCTCACTGCTCCCTCCTCTCCCTTCTCTTGTTTGCTCCTCACTGCTCTCTCCTCTCCCTTCTCTTGTTTGCTCCTCACTGCTCCCTCCTCTCCCTTCTCTTGTTTCCTCCTCACTGCTCCCTCCTCTCCCTTCTCTTGTTTCCTCCTCACTGCTCCCTCCTCTCCCTTATCTTGTTTCCTCCTCACTGCTCCCTCCTCTCCCTTCTCTTGTTTCCTCCTCACTGCTCCCTCCTCTCCCTTCTCTTGTTTCCTCCTCACTGCTCCCTCCTCTCCCTTGTTTCTTCCTCACTGCTCCCTCCTCTCCCTTGTTTCTTCCTCACTGCTCCCTCTCCCTTGTTTCCTCCTCACGGCTCCCTCCTCTCCCTTGTTTCCTCCTCACGGCTCCCTCCTCTCCCTGGTTTCCTCCTCACGGCTCCCTCCTCTCCCTGGTTTCCTCCTCACGGCTCCCTCCTCTCCCTGGTTTCCTCCTCACGGCTCCCTCTCCCTGGTTTCCTCCTCACGGCTCCCTCTCCCTGGTTTCCTCCTCACGGCTCCCTCCTCTCCCTGGTTTCCTCCTCACGGCTCCCTCCTCTCCCTGGTTTCCTCCTCACGGCTCCCTCCTCTCCCTGGTTTCCTCCTCACGGCTCCCTCCTCTCCCTGGTTTCCTCCTCACGGCTCCCTCCTCTCCCTTGTTTCCTCCTCACGGCTCCCTCCTCTCCCTTGTTTCCTCCTCACGGCTCCCTCCTCTCCCTTGTTTCCTCCTCACGGCTCCCTCCTCTCCCTTGTTTCCTCCTCACGGCTCCCTCCTCTCCCTTGTTTCCTCCTCACTGCTCCCTCCTCTCCCTTCCTTTGCTCTACGCCTCCCCTCTTTTTTTATCTCTCCTTCTCCTAATCTTTGCTCGCAGGTATTTAATGAAAGGATAGTTTCTCTCTCTCTCTCTCTCCTGCGTGCTCTCTCTCTCTCGTTCTCTCACTCTCTCGTGTGCGCTCGCCCGCTCTCTCTCTCAAGCGAACGAACGAGAGGGCGAACGAACGGGAGGGCGAACGAACGGGAGGGCGAACGAACGGGAGGGCGAACGAACGGGAGGGCGAACGAACGGGAGGGCGAACGAACGGGAGGGCGAACGAACGGGAGGGCGAACGAACGGGAGGGCGAACGAACGGGAGGGCGAACGAACGGGAGGGCGAACGGAACGAACGGGAGGGCGAACGAACGGGAGGGCGGCGAACGGGAGGGCGAACGAACGGGAGGGCGAACGAACGGGAGGGCGAACGAACGGGAGGGCGAACGAACGGGAGGGCGAACGAACGGGAGGGCGAACGAACGGGAGGGCGAACGAACGGGAGGGCGAACGAACGGGAGGGCGAACGAACGGGAGGGGGATGACGGGCAGAATTGGATGGATAGAAGTTTAGGAGAAGTGTCTTTACTTTCTTCACTTCTCTAATGAGACATCCTGGTAAATGGCTGGTCTCTCTCTCTCGCATCTCTGACAGGGCTCATACTAACCTCACTCACCAAGGTCACAGTTTAAATACACTGTATGGATCTAGTTTAAAGCAGTGTAATGTATGGAACTCTAGCGCCGGTCCTGGAGAACTAACTGTATGCAGGATTTTGTTCCAAAACCAGCTGGGATGAAGCAAAACCTGCACACCAGTAGTTCTCAAGGACCGTAGTTTTCCACCCCTTACATATGTTAGTTGGAGAACTTCCTCATAAAATGTACTGTATCTCTGCCTAAGGGGTTTTGCTTACTGTTAAGTGTGGCTAGCTCTATTCAGAAAGTTGAACAGAAGTGTCTTTCGGATACTCAGTCATCCTAAATTGGTAAGTCAGTGGTCCACCTTTAGGCAGACAGTTAGTGTCAGAGAGCCTCGGCTGGTGGGCATGATGGGCTTGTTTCACCCACTCTGTCACCTCAGGGAGTGAATGAACCACTGAAGGGTTTTCTCATTCTACCCCAGCATAACTCTTTCTTCATAACAATGATGATACAATAGTGCTTCTAGTCTCATCCTAACCACCCTACAGCCTCTTTGTATCCACAGAGCTTTCTTTCTATCTTTCTCTCTCTCCTCCGCATCCTCTCCTCTTTATCTCCATCGTCTCCTCCCAGGGAGTGTGTGAATAAATGAGGTGGGTGCTGATGTTCAGCTGTTTCCTCCTCTTACTCCTGTCCCCCCCCCCCCCCACTTCTTTCTCCTGGCTGTCTGTGGGTAAGCACTTTGCCGGGTGACAGCGCCCATCCTTCACAGGGCCTTGCCATATGCCACGCTGCTGTCAGAGGAGACTGCTGCAGATGCTCCAGCTGCTCTCTTCACCCCTATCTACCTCCCTACACACCTCCCTTTCTCGCCTCGCACACCTCCCCAAAACTGAGACAAGGAGATGTGTAGAGGCTCAGTGAGACTGAGACACAAAGTGAGAGACTTGGTTAGGATGATGGGAATGGGAAGGATGGAAGATGGGTGTAAGAGGGTGGAAATAGTTTGAGAGAAGATGTAACCAGGTTTGGAGTAGGCTTGGGCGATATCCAGATTTTCATATTGTCATATCGCCCTTCTCATATACCAGGATTTACGGTATAACCGGCATAGCACAAACTACTATAATAGTGAAATCACATAGCTAAATGCTAACGGGGCAAAAACGGATAAACTATTTGCAAAGACTGGCATACCCAGCTCGTAAAGTTATACAAGCATAGCGACTAGCTACCGGATATCATTTTCGATCTGTATGGACATTGACAAGCGAAAGTGAACAAGATAGATTGTGCAAATGAAAAAAGTTGTGATGCTTGCTTTTCTGAAGGAAGAGAACCATGTGTACATGGAGAAGAGGGAACACTAGTAGGAAGCACAGGGGAAAAAAAGAACTCATCCAGAGATCTTTGACTTCTGGAAGAAAGCCATACTAAGATATCTGATGGAAAACATTGAGTAGTGAATTGCACATAAGTGTAAGTTCATCACCTCATGTGCGCTGAACAACAGACTCACTGATAGATATAGAATGCTATGGATTCACCACATGGCTTTCTCCCGGTGTGCTGTTTATAAACACACGTGACGCTCAACTGTTCTGGGGAACTACGATAAGCTTCGTCATTTAACATGTGGACTGCGGGTAACAACTTAAAAAGTGGCTACAAATATAAACATTTATTGAGAGTTTGAATAAATATTTTTGAATATTGGCAGAACCATCCCGTGGCTTTTTCCAAATACACTGCTATACGATATCCTGCCCAAGCCTTGTTTGGAGTAGGGAGAGAGCGAGGGTAGAATGGCGTAGAAATTAGTTGGCGACAGAGAATAAGTGAGGGAAATAAAGCAAGATGACACTTGAGAGACAGAAAGAGGGTTAGAGACCCAGTAACTGAGACAGACAGATGAATAGTGATAGATGGAGAGAAGGTGAGACAGGAGAAAAGTGCCTTTGTTTCATGTTGATCCTCATCTGATCCCCATGGGGCGGCAGGCAGCCTAGTGGTTAGAGCGTTGGACCAGTAACTGAGACAGACAGATGAATAGTGATAGATGGAGAGAAGGTGAGACAGGAGAAAAGTGCCTTTGTTTCATGTTGATCCTCATCTGATCCCCATGGGGCGGCAGGCAGCCTAGTGGTTAGAGTGTTGGACCAGTAACTGAGACAGACAGATGAATAGTGATAGATGGAGAGAAGGTAAGACAGGAGAAAAGTGCCTTTGTTTCATGTTGATCCTCATCTGATCCCCATGGGGCGGCAGGCAGCCTAGTGGTTAGAGCGTTGGACCAGTAACTGAGACAGACAGATGAATATGGAGAGAAGGTGAGACAGGAGAAAAGTGCCTTTGTTTCATGTTGATCCTCATCTGATCCCCATGGGGCGGCAGGCAGCCTAGTGGTTAGAGCGTTGGACCAGTAACTGAGACAGACAGATGAATAGTGATAGATGGAGAGAAGGTGAGACAGGAGAAAAGTGCCTTTGTTTCATGTTGATCCTCATCTGATCCCCATGGGGCGGCAGGCAGCCTAGTGGTTAGAGCGTTGGACCAGTAACTGAGACAGACAGATGAATAGTGATAGATGGAGAGAAGGTGAGACAGGAGAAAAGTGCCTTTGTTTCATGTTGATCCTCATCTGATCCCCATGGGGCGGCAGGCAGCCTAGTGGTTAGAGTGTTGGACCAGTAACCGAAAGGTTGCAAGACTGAATCCCCGAGCTGACAAGGTAAAAATCTGTTCCTCCTGCCCCTGAACAAGGCAGTTAACTCACTGTTCCTAGGCCATCATTGAAAGTAAGAATTTGTTCTTAACTGACTTGCCCAGTTAAATGTAAAAAAGCAGTTAAATGTAAAAAGTTACAAGAAGCTTGATCTTTCAAGCTAATGTTAGCCGTTTAGCAAAACCTAGCTGGAGAGAATTTGTACCATCTTAGATAATTAACTTAGTAGTTAAGATGTATAATGAATTTAATCTGCTTTGTCTGTTACCTAGTACACAAGTTGACTGCATGTATTTATATGAAATGTACAAATATTCAAATTTGCTTAAAACGGTATCGTACGAGGATATTTAGAAACCCTAGTTTCGAGGCCTCCTCATTCAGGTTGAGAACAAGTTACACCTTGACGCAACAACACCAACAGATCTTTAATCCCAATCCAAAAAAACTTGAGTTCTTATAAAAAATAAAGCACCAAGTAACTGTCTTTCTCCCGTGCTCCTCCAGATCGTTTCCTTCAAGCGCTGTTAAATCGGGCCTCCGTCTCAAAGCTATCAGTTTAGTGTTTCTGTGATCTTCCAGCAGAGAAAACACAACTAGTTTCAAGGGACCTGAATGGCTGGCCTGCCTGTTTTCCTGCATCCGTGTGTCTGCGTCGGTCTGTCTGCATTTCTCTCTGCCACCCAGGCAGTTGTTTGTCTCTGTGGAAGAACAAGGCTGGCGAGACAACAGTAACACATGGCTCCGAAACAATGGGAAACTGGCTGCTGTGGCTCCGGTTCTGTCTCTCTCTCTCTCTCTCTCTCTCTCTCTCTCTCTCTCTCTCTCTCTCTCTCTCTCTCTCTCTCTCTCTCTCTCTCTCTCTCTCTCTCTCTCTCTCTCTCTCTCTCTCTCTCTCTCTCTCTCTCTCTCTCTCTCTCTCTCTCTCTCTCTCTCTCTCTCTCTCTCTCTCTCTCTCTCTCTCTCTCTCTCTCTCTCTCTCTCTCTCTCTCTCTCTCTCTCAACAGACCCAGTGCTGTCTGTTGACTTACCTGTTCCCTCCCTATTACTCAGTCTCCAGTTTACCTCTTTTAATATGCCTCCTATACTGTCTTCTTTCTCCTTCTCATCTCAATCTTCATCTCTCCTCCACACGTCTGTCTCTCCCAGTCCTTGTATGAGTTGCTAATCAGTGTCTTATGAGTGCCTTGTGAGTGTACTCTTGAGTGTGTGTGTGTGTGTGTGGAGATGGATGTACATCATTCATACTAAAGTCCCCCTGGAGTGTGATTTATGGAGCCAGCTGTGGGTACCAGACTGCCACACACACAGTGATACACAATACTCATGGTCACAATGCTCTCCTCTCAACATCACCATTTCCTTTGTACTGTGTCCCTGTAATGTCATCACAGGAAATGAGCTTGTGTTTATGAGAGTCTATTTCCTCCTTGGGATCCTATACCCTCCTATTATTTCTCTCTGTCTGTCACCCTGTCCTGCCTTTTTCTCCCAGTCTTTTATTCTCCATGTCTAACCCTCCCGCCCTGTCTTTCTCTCCCCTCCAGGCTAACACTTACACCTCCATCAGGAGCAAACAAGGGTCCTTGACATTCAATTTCCTGCTTGCCACACACTTTTTCATTGTGTTTTTCTCCCCTTTCGTCTCTGCCTGAGTCAGATGGGCAGACAGAGGGACGGGCGGACTGAGGAACGGAGAGAGGAACAGACAGGGAGGGTGTTTTTCATGGGGGGCAGCCTCCATCCCTCCCTGTCTGAACAGCCCAGTGGCAAGGTCACCTAACTGGGATGCATTTGGGAGTTTCAGGGGCCATGACACAGCTTTTTCTAGGAACAGTTTGTGGCAATGAACCATATTTTGGGGGGAACCGTTTCAGTGTCTTAGGAATGCTGCTTTAAAATGTTTGGATTCTTCTTGGAAATTGTTGGGCGATGTTTGGTTCTTCTGTGGTATTAAAGGTTGTCAATAACCTAATAGGAGTGTGTGTGTGGACGTGTTTAACTATACTTGTGGGGACCAGAAGTCCCCACAAGAACAGTAAACGAACACAAACTGGGGACATTTTGTTAGTCCCCACAATGTCAAATGCTATTTCTAGGGGGTTTAGGTTAGAATTAGTGTTAAGGTTAGGAGGGAAAATAGGATCTTGAATGGTACTACATTTTGTGTCCCAACAAGGTTAGTTGTACAAGACTGTGTGTGGGGCGGGGCGCACGCTGTCCTGTAGTGAGATAAATTAGTATGTTCGATGTTGTCTTGAACAGGTGGCTAAGCCAGCATGGAGAATATATATACACACACACACACACACACACACACACACACACACACACACACACACACACACACACACACACACACACACACACACCCTAATGATTAATAGACTGAGTCAAGTCCCTGTCTAGTGTCTTGTTTGTGAGTGGATGTGGTAAATGAGCAGAGCACACGTTAATTGTTGGTGTGTGTTTGCATGGCAGCTTTATTTAACGGTTGATGTATTGATTGGTGTGGCAGAGATCATCTGTTAATGGCTGGTCTTCCTGTATATGATTTGATGTGTGTGTTGTCTGATTTGTCCATTAGAATGTGTAAGGTGATAGACGGTCTAATACCGCTGATGTCTGTCTGTCTGGTTACTGTAATGTTTACAATGTGAGTAGACTGACTGACTGATCTTCCCTCTGTCTTTTTCTTTCTGATTTTTTCCTTTTTTTCCTTTTTCTCATTCTTTCTCTCTGGTCTCCTGTCTCTCCGTCTAACTCTCCCTCCCTGTAGGTGAGTGTGGTGCAGGACTCTGTGAACATCTCAGGTCAGAACACTATGAACATGGTGAAGGTGCCAGACTGCAGGCTGGCTGACGAGCTGGGAGGGCTTTGGGAACACTCCCGCTTCACTGACTGCTCCCTGTGTGTGGCGGGACAGGAGTTCCAGGCACACAAAGCCATCCTGGCAGGTAAGACTACTTTTGTCTCGCACGCCACTCACGTGCATACTGACCACACAGAACACCGGACCCACTTCTTACAGATATAGACCCATCAATGACAGAACACAGACTATGGGCTCTATTGTATTAAACCTAGCGCAATGTTAAGTCTTAGCGCTGTCGGTAGTAGTACAAATATTTTAGCAATTTTCACAACCAGAATAATGGCCACAGTAGCTGGCGGTGGAGCGAAAGTTCTGGACTTATAAAACACATTGTGGGTGTGTCGAGGCTTGGCCCCACACTGACCAATCGGAACGTGCTCCATGGCTAAATGTGTAGTTGCTTAAAGTTGTTTATTTACTGTCTTATGTATAGCGTTGTCATCAACGCCAATTTGAATATTAGTCCGTTATAGCCTAGTTCGTTAAATATCCTTCCCCATATTTGCTAAATATTTTCAACATGTTTGCATTCCACATTGTTTTAATAGGGAATTACACGATTAAACGTAGGCTACAGCATTCACACCGATATAGGGGCTAGGCCTACTGTAAATTGCAGTGTGGTCATGCCAAACATAGTCAATAAGCAAGACTAAATTCACTTGGCTATCGATAAGGCCTAAAAAGAAAGTGTATAATTCTAATAACTAAACAGCAGGGCCTCCTGATTGGCGCAGCGGTCTAAGGCACTGCATCGCAGTGTTGCGGCGTCATTACAGCCTGGGGTTGGTTTGATCACAGGCTGTCACAACCGGATGTGACCGGGAGTCCCATAGTGCGGCGCACAATTGGCCCAGCGTTGTCCGGGTTAGGTGTGTGTTTGGCCGGGGCGGCATTACTTGGCTCATTGCGCTCTTGCCACTCCTTGTGGCGGGCCGGGCTCCTCCAGGCTGACTTAGGTCGTCAGTTGAATGGTGTTTCCTCCGACACATTGGTGCAGCTGGCTTCCGGGTTAAGTGAGCAGGTGTTAAGAAGCGCGGCTTGGCGGGTCATGTTTCGGAGGACGCATGACTGGAACTTTGCCTCTCGTGAGCCCTTTGGGGAGTTGCAGCAATGAGACAAGATCGGAATTGGATTGCAATTGGATATCATGAAATTGGGGAGAAAAAGGGGGCGAAATTACAATAAATTAAAAAAATACTACACAGCAACTTGTTTTAAATAAGCTTTGTTTACATTTTGAGTTGAAAGCACCATAATTGCTCCATGTGGGCATGTCATATAGAGAAAACATGGACTATGTAGGGTTTTACAAACATCCATACTTTTTAAGGGAGCTGGATAAAGATCCAAAATAAATCGAGGGAGAATGTCCACTCACGGTTATTCTACTTGTAAATGTACTCTTTTATAAACATAATGGTACCATCTTACAGATCATATTTGCACTTCTACAGATAGTAGTTGGGGTCTCAACTTACTGTTGCGAGTTAGAATAGTAGAATACACAAGGTGAAATTTCTAAATGTTTTTATCAGCAGTTATAGAAATGTGAGTTATAGATCTGTCATTCTCATTGAAAGCAAGTCGAGGAAGCGGTAGATCTGTTCAATGTACACTTTCTATGCTACCTGCTCATAAGTTTGTTTTTTGTTCGTTCGTCTCTTTCTTTTGGTTTTGTACAACAGCTTTAAACAGCTGAAAATACATAATTTTTTTGATAATGATATATATAATATACGACAGGTAAATTACCAACCCTTGCATCAGGGTTGGAAAATAGTGGCGTGCTGGCTTTTTGAAGTTGAAATTGCCAAAGAGCAGGCTGTTAATGGCAGCTGCAAATAGAGCCCCGTGGCGGAGTATCTGACTGAAACTTTCAGGAACTCTCCCTGTGGAGAATGGGAATGGCTGTCAATTATCCAGTCATTTTGAGACATTTTAATTGTGTGCTACTGTGGCATTGGGGTCTTCACTCTCTCTCTCTCTCTCTCCACCCCCTCATCTGGCTGTCTGCACCTCCCTCTCTCCTTTTCTCCTTCTCCCTCGCTTCTTCCGCTACCTGGGTTAGGTGACACCCACTCCCCTCATTGTTCTCCCTCTCCACCACCGTTCCTGTGACAACTTTCCGGGCCGTTAATCGCTGTGGAAACGGACAGAGCAGGATCAAAAGGGCTGTGGAAGTGTGTGTGTGCTGGCTGAGCGGAACGCTTTAAATTGGCTTCTTATTGGTCATGTGATCTAAAACAGTGTTGCTTCTCTCTCTGTCTACTGCAGAACGAGCTCGGCACTGCATCTTTATAATACCCTCACACAGCTATGGTACAACACTCACACAAAACAACTCTCAGCTATGGAACAAAACAACTCTCAGCTATGGTACAACACTCACACAAAACAACTCTTGGCTATGGTACAACACTCACAACAAAATAACCCTCAGCTATGGATGAAAACAACTCTCAGCTATGGAACAACACTCACAACAAAACAACTCTCAGCTATGGAACAACTCTCACAACAAAACAACTCTCAGCTATGGAACAACTCTCACAACAAAACAACCCTCAGCTATGGATCAAAACAACTCTCAGCTATGGAACAACTCTCACAACAAAACAACTCTCAGCTATGGAACAACTCTCACAACAAAACAACTCTCAGCTATGGAACAACTCTCACAACAAAACAACTCTCAGCTATGGAACAACTCTCACAACAAAACAACCCTCAGCTATGGATCAAAACAACTCTCAGCTATGGAACAACTCTCACAACAAAACAACTCTCAGCTATGGAACAACTCTCACAACAAAACAACTCTCAGCTATGGAACAACTCTCACAACAAAACAACTCTCAGCTATGGAACAAAACAACTCTCAGCTATGGAACAACACTCACAGCAAAACAACTCTCAGCTATGGAACAACTCTCACAACAAAACAACTCTCAGCTATGGAACAACTCTCACAACAAAACAACTCTCAGCTATGGAACAACTCTCACAACAAAACAACTCTCAGCTATGGAACAACTCTCACAACAAAACAACCCTCAGCTATGGATCAAAACAACTCTCAGCTATGGAACAACTCTCACAACAAAACAACTCTCAGCTATGGAACAACTCTCACAACAAAACAACTCTCAGCTATGGAACAACTCTCACAACAAAACAACTCTCAGCTATGGAACAACACTCACAGCAAAACAACTCTCAGCTATGGTACAACACTTCAGGTGTCCTACTCCCAAGCACACTAGTCTCATACTGTCATATAGAGGAATCCCATTTCTTTATTAGAAAAACACACGAAGACTATGAAACAATGATGATTTAGAGGGGGAAACTGTCTCCCTGTGGAGAATGGGAATGGCTGTCAATTATTGAGTTATTTTGAGCCATTTTAATTGTGTGCTGCTGTGGGGTTGGGTTTCTCTATCTCTCTCTCTCTGACAAATCTCTGATGAATTAAACAACGCTATATGGTTCAGTACGTCACAAATTACATCCTATTCCCTAGTGTGCCACCCTGGTCAAAAATAGTGCACTATATAGGAAATAGGGTGCCATTTGGGGCACATCCTGTATCTCCTGGTTCATGGCCCTGCTAGTCTTCAGTGAGAGCTGGTGCATTAGGCCTTGGGAGTAGCAGTAGCAGGACGGTGTGTACCGGAGGCTGTTCGTTGTTTCCACAGCCCCTGTGGCAAACAGACAGACAGATGGGAGACACATTAGCCAACTAAACTATTCTCTCTCCTTCTCTCGCTCACTTGCTCTATCAATCTATCCATGTTCATATTACCTCAACTTGCCTGTACCCCCGCACATTGACTTGGTACCGGTACCCCCTGTATATAGCCTTGCTATGTAACTTTTTATTTGATTTGATATTTTCTTAACTCCATTTCTTGAACTGCATTGTTGGTTAAGGGCTTGTAAGTAGGCATTGTATTCGGTGCATGTGACATACATTCTGATGTGCTCTCTCTACCCCCCTCCCCTCCAGCCCGATCGCCAGTGTTCAGTGCCATGTTTGAACATGAGATGGAGGAGAGTAAAAAGGTGAGTGTTGTAGACATTGTTGTGACCTGAACAGTCCTGTGTCTCAGTGGGGAGGGTCTTCACATCTTTCTCTCTGTTGCATCATCACTAGTTCAGACAGGGATGTGTCTACACGGTTACTGTACCCTTCCAGAATGTTGCCTATGTCTGCATGGAGCTGGCAGGCTCACTGTAAGATCTGTAACTGTAGGATTTGTGGGAGTTTGACCAACATAGATCCTTGCTAGGTGTGTGTGTGGGTCCTGCTCATCTGATGGTGAGATTGAACGTCGGTGATTTAGAGGTCGTGTTGACAGAATATTGATGCGGGCCCTGCTCAAATTTGGAAATTATAAAGCACACGGCGAGGAAATGCATCTTAATTGCTATATAAGTGGGCGTCTTCATCAGGGAGAGGGGGAGGAATGTGTCCCCATATGATAGAGAAAACAGATTCACCAGCCTATAGAGGGAGAATGAATGAGTTTGTAAATAAACACAATAATAGCCCAGCCTTGTGCCTGTTTGTGTGTATTGGTAGACTGGTAGACTCTCTCTCTCTGTGTGTGTGTGTGTGTGTGTGTGTTGGTAGACTCTGTGTGTGTATTGGTAGACTCTCTCTGTGTGTGTGTGTGTGTGTGTGTGTGTGTGTGTGTGTGTGTGTGTGTGTGTGTGTGTGTGTGTTGGTAGACTCTGTGTGTGTGTGTGTGTTGGTAGACTCTGTGTGTGTGTGTGTTGGTAGACTCTGTGTGTGTGTGTGTGTTGGTAGACTCTGTGTGTGTGTGTGTGTTGGTAGACTCTGTGTGTGTGTGTGTGTTGGTAGACTCTGTGTGTGTGTGTGTGTGTTGGTAGACTGTGTGTGTGTGTGTGTGTTGGTAGACTCTGTGTGTGTGTGTGTGTTGGTAGACTCTGTGTGTGTGTGTGTGTTGGTAGACTCTGTGTGTGTGTGTGTGTTGGTAGACTCTGTGTGTGTGTGTGTGTGTGTGTTGGTAGACTCTGTGTGTGTGTGTGTTGGTAGACTCTGTGTGTGTGTGTGTGTGTGTGTGTGTGTGTGTGTGTTGGTAGACTCTGTGTGTGTGTGTGTGTGTGTTGGTAGACTCTGTGTGTGTGTGTGTGTGTGTGTGTGTGTGTGTGTGTGTGTGTGTGTGTGTGTGTGTGTGTGTGTGTGTGTGTGTGTGTGTGTGTTGTAGTGTGTGTTGGTAGAGTGTGTGTGTGTGTGTGTGTGTGTGTGTGTTGGTAGACTCTGTGTGTGTGTGTGTGTGTTGGTAGACTCTGTGTGTGTGTGTGTGTGTTGGTAGACTCTGTGTGTGTGTGTGTGTGTTGGTAGACTCTGTGTGTGTGTGTGTGTGTGTGTGTGTGTGTGTGTGTGTGTGTGTGTGTGTGTGTGTGTGTGTGTGTGTGTGTGTGTGTGTGTGTGTGTGTGTGTGTGTGTGTGTGTGTGTGTGTGTGTGTGTGTTGGTAGACTCTGTGTGTGTGTGTGTGTGTGTGTTGGTAGACTCTGTCTGTGTGTGTGTGTGTTGGTAGACTCTGTCTGTGTGTGTGTGTGTTGGTAGACTCTGTCTGTGTGTGTGTGTTGGTAGACCATGAAAGATCACATTTGTACTCTCTGTACAGGATGAATGTTTGTGTTTGTTGGTGATAAACAAACACATGTATGTCTGTGCTAATGTGTAATGGGTTGATTTGTAGTGTGCTGTTTTGTTAGTGTCCAGAGTGGAACATTAATGTGCTCTGAGCTGTCTGTATACCCGGCCTGACCCTGCTGAAATACCTCAGGTCGCCGTGACGATGATAAAGCAGCAACATAATTGGTTTACTGCCTTGTTCTGCCTCTCGGAGCGGAGAAAAGGGTTCAGGTTACCGTGCCGACGAGCGATAAAGAGCGTTGCCGTTGGCTGCAGGCACCGTTCGTTGGGAACGAATTCTCCGGATTAATTCCAGGAATCGACTGTGGGGGGGAATACATCTCAAATGTCGTTTTCAATTTTGGGGATGAACGTGTTCAGACTGTTTCAGAGGTGTTCTGGTGCTCTGGTCTGCTCACAACTATTTGGTGTGTGTTTTATGGGTTTAGACATGGTGGGTTTGTGACATGAATGATAAAGTAGATAGTAAAATTACCTTTACTGAGCAAAAATATAAACGCAGAGATTTTACAGAGTTACAGTTCATAAGGAAATCTGTCATTGAAATCAATTAATTAGGCCCAAATCTATGGATTTCACATGATTGGGCAGAGGCGCAGCCATGGGTGGGCCTGGGAGGGCATAGGCCCACCCACTGCGGAGCCAGGCCCAGCAAATCAGAATGAGTTTTTCCCCACAAAAGGGCTTTATTACAGAATTACAGACAGACAAACACAGCACCCCCTTCCTCTTCCCCCCTGACTGTCCCGCAGGTATAGAATCAAGATGTGGAGTTCCTGGGCCGGCGTGGTTACACGTGGTCTGCTGTTGTGAGGCCTTTTTCATATATTGCCAAATTCTCTAAAATGGCGTTTAAGGCGGCTTATAGTAGAGAAATGAACATTCAAATCTCTGGCAACAGCTCTGGTGCACATTCTTGCAGTCAGCATGCTAATTGCACGCTCCCTCAAACCTTGAGACATCTGTAGCATTGTTTTGTGACAAACTAGAGTGGCCTTTAATTTCCCCCAGCACAAGGTGCACCTGTGTAATGTTCATGCTATTCAATCTGCTTCTTGATATGCCGCACCTGTCAGGTGGATGGATTTTCTTGGCCAAGGAGAAATGTTCACGAACAGAAATGCAAACTAATTTTGTGCACAAATTAACTTTTTGTGTGTAAGGAACATTTCTGGGGTCTTATATTTCAGCACATGAAACATGGGACCAGCACTTTACATGTTGCGTTTATATTTTTGTTCAGTGTAGATGGTTAACTTCACCTATCTGAAATGAGTTAAGCAGACTGCATCATGGGAAGACTGCTGGAACAGGATCACAGTCAATGGAGTGCTCATAATGGGTCTGATGTTGGGAAGTTGTGGTAATATAGGCTCTGAGCACTGCCCTCGGTCTCTTCTCTCCTCCTCCAGAACCGTGTGGAGATTAACGATGTGGAGCCAGAGGTGTTCAAGGAGATGATGTGCTTCATCTACACGGGCAAAGCCCCCAACCTGGACAAGATGGCTGACGACCTGCTGGCTGCGGCTGACAAGGTTAGTGTGGGTGGAGGAGGAATGAGGAGGTGTGTATATCGTATCTGATATCATATTGTATGGATGAGTGAGTATATCATATGTTGTTATGTTCCCTGGCCTACAGTATTATGTTATGTTTGTGTGTGAGGTGTATGAGATGCTATGTACCATATGTAGTGGTCCTGTGTGCAGAATGATGCATTGTCTGGAGTGGTGTAAAGCTCGCTGCAATTGGACTCTGGACCAGTTGAAAGCGTTCTCTGGAGTGATGACTCACGCTTCACCATTTTGCAGTCCGACGCACTAATCTGGGTTTGGCGGATGCCAGGAGAAAACTTTTTGCCCCAATGCAGCATAGTGCCAACTGTAAAGTTTGGTGGAATAATGGTCTGGTGCTGTTTTTCATGGTTCGGGCGAGGCCACTTAGTTCCAGTAAAGGGAAATCTTAACGCTACAGCAGACAATGACATTCTAAATGATTCTGTGCATCCAATTTTGTGCCAACAGTTTTTGGTAGGCCCTTTCCTGTTTCAGCATGACAGTGTCCCTGTGCACAAAGCGAGGTTCATGCAGAAATATTTTGTCAATCAGTGTGGAAGAACTTGACAGGCCTGCACAGAGCCCTGACCTCAACTCCATCGAACACCTTTGGGATGAATTGGAACGCCGACTGCGAGCCAAGCCCATTCGCCCAACATCAGTGCCTGATCTCAGTAATGGTCTTGTGGCTGAATGGAAGCAAGTCCCTGCAGCAATAATCCAACATCTAGTGGAAAGCCTTCCCAGAGGAGTGATGGCTGTTATTGCAGCAAAGGGGGGACCATCTCCATATTATTGCCCATGGTTTTGGAATGAGATGTTTGACGTGCAGGTGTCCATACTTTTGGTCATGTAGTGTATATGTGATGTGCCCATTTGCACGCAAGGACACACTCGCCTATCTGTCAGTGTGTGGACAGTGGCCAGGCCTTTTGAGTGACTTTCTGCCTCAGAGTTGTGTGTGTTTGTCTACACTGTGGGTGTACTGTACCGTGGTGGGTTGAGTTGGACACCCAAGGTTTAACAGGACGTCAGATAAATCACCTTTCAGTGTTTACACACCACCATGATCTCTGCTCTCTCCCTGGTTCCCGCGCTCCACCTCTACCACTCACTGTCAACACTCCTTTTCAAACCCTCTCCCTCTCTCTGAAAGTCAAACTAGCTTCATTGACGTGACAGGAGCAATTTGATGTTATGAAATCATTACACAGTCCAGCATTTCCTATTGTAAATGGTGATAGATAGCAAGTACAAATCTATTAGTTTTCTCCCCCCCCTGTCTCTCTGTCAGTATGCTCTGGAGAGGCTGAAGGTGATGTGTGAGGATGCTCTGTGCACCAGTCTGTCTGTGGAGAACACTGCAGAGATCCTCATCCTGGCAGACCTGCACAGTGCAGACCAACTCAAAACACAGGCTGTGGACTTCATCAACTAGTGAGTGGCACACACACACTGCACCCCGCTCTCATTCTATTCTCCTCACTCAAACACACACACACTGCACCCCGCTCTCATTCTATACTCCTCACTCACACACACACACTGCACCCCGCTCTCATTCTATACTCCTCACTCACACACACACACTGCACCCCGCTCTCATTCTATACTCCTCACTCAAACAAATACACTGCACCCCACTCTCATTCTATACTCCTCACTCACTCACACACACCAGCACTGTAGGTCTCACTCAAAACCCTCTCGCTAAATACCTAGCACATACTGTTACTGTAACCCTCACTCAGAAATCAAATCCAATCAAATTTATTTATAAAGCCCTTCGTACATCAGCTGTACAGAAACCCAGCCTAAAACCCCAAACAGCAAACAATGCAGGTGTAAAAGCACGGTGGCTAGGAAAAACTCCCTAGAAAGGCCAAAACCTAGGAAGAAACCTAGAGAGGAACCAGGCTATGTGGGGTGGCCAGTCCTCTTCTGGCTGTGCCGGGTGGAGATTATAACAGAACATGGCCAAGATGTTCAAATGTTCATAAATGACCAGCATGGTCCAATAATAATAAGGCAGAACAGTTGAAACTGGAGCAGCAGCACGGCCAGGTGGACTGGGGACAGCAAGGAGTCATCATGTCAGGTAGTCCTGAGGCATGGTCCCAGGTCCTCCGAGAGAGAGAGAGAAAGAAAGAGAGAATTAGAGAGCACACTTAAATTCACACAGGACACTGAATAGGACAGGAGAAGTACTTCAGATATAACAAACTGACCCTAGCCCCCCGACACAAATTACTGCAGCATAAATACTGGCGGCTGAGACAGGAGGGGTCAGGAGACACTGTGGCCCCATCCGAGGACACCCCAAGAACACACTCTATATACCTAACACATACCGTTACTGTACCCCTCACTCAGAACACTCTCTATATACCTAGCAGATACCGTTACTGTACCCCTCACTCAGAACACTCTCGCTAAATACCTAACACATACCGTTACTGTACCCCTCACTCAGAACACTCTCTATATACCTAACACATAACGTTACTGTAACCCTCACTCAGAACACTCTATATACCTAACACATACCGTTACTGTACCCCTCACTCAGAACACTCTCTATATACCTAACACATACTGTTACTGTAACCCTCACTGAGAACACTCTATATACCTAACACATGCCGTTACTGTAACCCTCACTCAGAACACTCTATATACCTAACACATACCGTTACTGTACCCCTCACTCAGAACACTCTCGCTAAATACCTAACACATACCGTTACTGTAACCCTCTCTATATACCTAACACATACCGTTACTGTAACCCTCACTCAGAACACTCTCTATATACCTAACACATACCGTTACTGTAACCCTCACTCAGAACACTCTCTATATACCTAACACATGCCGTTACTATAACCCTCACTCAGAACACTCTCTATATACCTAACACATACCGTTACTGTAACCCTCACTCAGAACACTCTCGCTAAATACCTAGCACATACCGTTACTGTAACCCTCACTCAGAACACTCCCGCTAAATACCTAGCACATACCGTTACTGTAACCCTCACTCAGAACACTCTCGCTAAATACCTAGCACATACCGTTACTGTAACCCTCACTCAGAACACTCGCTAAATACCTAACACATACCGTTACTGTAACACTCACTCAGAACACTCTATATACCTAACACATACCGTTACTGTAACCCCCACTCAGAACACTCTCTATATACCTAACACATACCGTTACTGTACCCATCACTGAGAACACTCTATATACCTAACACATGCCGTTACTGTAACCCTCACTCAGAACACTCTCGCTAAATACCTAACACATGCCGTTACTGTAACCCTCACTCAGAACACTCTCGCTAAATACCTAACACATACCGTTACTGTAACCCTCTCTATATACCTAACACATACCGTTACTGTAACCCTCACTCAGAACACTCTCGCTAAATACCTAGCACATACCGTTACTGTAACCCTCACTCAGAACACTCTCGCTAAATACCTAGCACATACCGTTATTGTAACCCTTACTCAGAACACTCTCGCTATCTACCTAGCACATACCGTTACTGTAACCCTCACTCAGAACACTCTCTATATACCAAACACATACCGTTACTGTAACCCTCACTCAGAACACTCTCTATATACCTAACACATACCGTTACTGTAACCCTCACTCAGAACACTCTCTATATACCTAACACATACCGTTACTGTAACCCTCACTCAGAACACTCTCTATATACCTAGCACATACCGTTACTGTAACCCTCACTCAGAACACTCTCTATATACCTAACACATACCGTTACTGTATCCCTCACTCAGAACACTCTATATACCTAACACATACTGTTACTGTAACCCTCACTCAGAACACTCTCTATATACTTAACACATACCGTTACTGTAACCCTCACTCAGAACACTCTATATACCTAACACATACTGTTACTGTAACCCTCACTCAGAACACTCTCGCTAAATACCTAACACATACTGTTACTGTAACCCTCACTCAGAACACTCTCGCTAAATACCTAGCACATACCGTTACTGTAACCCTCACTCAGAACACTCTCGCTAAATACCTAGCACATACCGTTACTGTAACCCTCACTCAGAACACTCTCGCTAAATACCTAGCACATAACGTTACTGTAACCTTCACTCAGAACACTCTCTATATACCTAACACATACCGTTACTGTAACCCTCACTCAGAACACTCTCTATATACCTAACACATACCGTTACTGTAACCCTCACTCAGAACATTCTCGCTAAATACCTAGCACATACCGTTACTGTAACCCTCACTCAGAACACTCGCTAAATACCTAACACATACCGTTACTGTAACCCTCACTCAGAACACTCTCTATATACCTAACACATACCGTTACTGTATCCCTCACTCAGAACACTCTATATACCTAACACATACCGTTACTGTAACCCTCACTCAGAACACTCTCTATATACCTAACACATACCGTTACTGTATCCCTCACTCAGAACACTCTATATACCTAACACATACTGTTACTGTAACCCTTACTCAGAACACTCTCGCTATCTACCTAGCACATACCGTTACTGTAACCCTCACTCAGAACACTCTCTATATACCAAACACATACCGTTACTGTAACCCTCACTCAGAACACTCTCTATATACCTAACACATACCGTTACTGTAACCCTCACTCAGAACACTCTCTATATACCTAACACATACCGTTACTGTAACCCTCACTCAGAACACTCTCTATATACCTAGCACATACCGTTACTGTAACCCTCACTCAGAACACTCTCTATATACCTAACACATACCGTTACTGTATCCCTCACTCAGAACACTCTATATACCTAACACATACTGTTACTGTAACCCTCACTCAGAACACTCTCTATATACTTAACACATACCGTTACTGTAACCCTCACTCAGAACACTCTATATACCTAACACATATGTGCTTGTTACTGTAACCCTACTCAGAACACTCTCGCTAAATACCTAACACATACTGTTACTGTAACCCTCACTCAGAACACTCTCGCTAAATACCTAGCACATACCGTTACTGTAACCCTCACTCAGAACACTCTCGCTAAATACCTAGCACATACCACTGTAACCCTCACTCAGAACACTCTCGCTAAATACCTAGCACATAA
Source organism: Oncorhynchus gorbuscha (assembly GCF_021184085.1). Lineage (NCBI taxonomy): Eukaryota > Metazoa > Chordata > Actinopteri > Salmoniformes > Salmonidae > Oncorhynchus > Oncorhynchus gorbuscha. Next base: position 12,195,403 of record NC_060188.1, on the reverse strand, counting down.
CGTTACTGTAACCTTCACTCAGAACATCTATATACCTAACACATACCGTTACTGTAACCCTCACTCAGAACACTCTCTATATACCTAACACATACCGTTACTGTAACCCTCACTCAGAACATTCTCGCTAAATACCTAGCACATACCGTTACTGTAACCCTCACTCAGAACACTCGCTAAATACCTAACACATACCGTTACTGTAACCCTCACTCAGAACACTCTCTATATACCTAACACATACCGTTACTGTATCCCTCACTCAGAACACTCTATATACCTAACACATACCGTTACTGTAACCCTCACTCAGAACACTCTCTATATACCTAACACATACCGTTACTGTATCCCTCACTCAGAACACTCTATATACCTAACACATACTGTTACTGTAACCCTCACTCAGAACACTCTCGCTAAATACCTAGCACATAACGTTACTGTATCCCTCACTCAGAACATTTTCGCTAAATGCCTAACACATAAATTGTATCTGTCTTTGGGGAAGTAGATAAAGGGCTTCATTGCCAATGTCCCGAAGTATCCCTTTAACTAGAGCGATTCTCTATGACCGAGGCCATACACAGCATGAGGTTGCTCCTCAATGTGCTGGTTGTTTATGATTCGTCAACATTGATTGTGAACACGACATTACTCTTCCCTTAGTCAACACTGACGAAGGCCATCCATTAAACTTGCCATACCAATAAGGGCATTTTTAATTATGTGAAGAGGGCCTTGGTCCTCTATATTCTGTACTCTCTTCAGTCCCTAATCCTGCACATATCCACTCTTTTCTTTCTCCATCTTTGAGTCGCTTTTTTCCTTTTTCAGTCACCCTCTCCCCCGTTACCTTACGCTCTGACCCCCCTCTCCCCTACTCCTCTGTCCTCTCTCTCTCTCTCTCTCTCTCTCTCTCTCTCTCTCTCTCTCTCTCTCTCTCTCTCTCTCTCTCTCTCTCTCTCTCTCTCTCTCGCTCCTCTGTCCTCTCTCTCTCTCTCCTGTGATTCCACTCCTAATACTGGTCATTAATTGTGGTTATGGGCATTATGACAGTTTAATTTGACTATTGTTTTTGTTGTGGAAATTGACCATGGGGGACTCTGGCTTGCAAAGCGTTATCAACCCTCCTCCCTCAGACAACATCGACAACATCGACAACAACTGAAATCAATAAAGAGGACGAATATAGAAAATAAACTACACAGTGTAACCAATAAACCCCAGACCTCCGTCCCCCCGCCCTGCAGTCAACACCACTGTTAGCCCCCACCCTGCAGTCAACACCACTGTTAGCCCCCACCTCTCTTCCTCTTCCACTCGCTCCCTCTTTCCTTCCTTCCCTCCCTCCGCTTCTCCTTCATCTCCCCTACCTTCTCTCACTCCTCTCCCCCCCTCTCCCCCAGCCCCCTGGGCCCGGCCTGCTCTCCAGCTGTGGCTGCTCTCTCTGTGCCCTTTGCTGGTCTGCTAACCCCAGGCACAGCTCATAGCTCACAGCTCACAGCCCATTGGCCATTAGAGGGAACAGGGGGTACATGTCCCTACCAGGGAACTGGGTCAGAGGTGGGCTTGGATGTCTGGGAGGTATGCTGCTGGACACACATTCACTTTCATTAATATACACACACTAATACACAGAACAAATGTCATTAAAGGCCATGTATGTGTGTGCGTGATAGTGCAGTACTGCACCCTGAGGGTGTGAGGAGGCTGGGGATTCCCACAGGGCCCAGTGGTATGCAGTCTGTCAGGCCTGTGTGGAGGATGTAGGGAGGGAGGGATGGGATGGAGGGGCCAGGTGAGAACAGTGCTCATGTCTCTCCTCTGCCTCACTCTTTCCTCCTCTCCTTCTGACTTGTCTCTCTTTGTCCCTCCCCCTCTCTCGCCCCTTCCTCTGCCTCCCCCACCTCTCTCTCTGTCTCCTCTAGCCATGCTGCTGAGGTGATGGAGACGTCTGGCTGGAAGTCCATGGTGGCATCCCACCCCCACCTGGTGGCTGAGGCCTATCGCTCCCTGGCCTCGGCCCAGTGCCCCTTCCTGGGACCCCCACGCAAACGCCTCAAACAGTCCTAGTGTCCCTGGATCCCTTGCCCAGCTCTGCTCTGCCCTGGGACCACAGAGGGCCCTACTCTGCTCTCCTCTTCCTCCAGGCCCCCTCCAGAACCTAGAGGCGCCCAGATTGATACCAGAGCTCCTCCCTCCCTCCTCCCTCAGCTGAAAGTACAGGGGGGGGGTGGTATGGATTTGGTACAAAGACGATGAAAAAAAGGGATGATCCACCCTGATAACTGAATATAGACAGTGACTACCTTGTCTTACCCTGTACACCTGTAGAGAACGGAGTGTTTGGGTATAGGAGGGAGGTAGAAGTTGTAAATTCATTTTTTTTTTTTTACTTTACTTTTTTTTTAAAGTCCTCCTTGTAGCATTGTGTAAAAACCCAAGCTTTATGTATGAAATCAGAAAAACAAACAAAAAAGACAATAACCAAAAATGGACAAAGATAAGGTTTTGGGTGATGAAGTGCCACCATGTCCCAGTCATCTTCCCTGAGCAGAGAAACACCCTGTAGTTCATGTTTGACATCCATCTTGTACAGAATAACATTTTAAGCATTTTTTCTCGCCGAAGGGCGAAAAGAAAGGTGATTTTTGCAAGAAACAAGATGGAGATGAACACGTTTTAATGTTCAAAATGTCCAACCTTTTTCTCTAAGAAAAACGACATACAAAAACATATTATATCAACTGTTTTTACTCTGACCCTTTTCAGGACTACTTTCCTTATTGGTGGAATTAGAACGCACTCCTGCATCACTGTCAAAACGCTAAAAAATGTTTTGTCTCAACACAAAATACAGCTATTTTGGATTGTAAAAGCCCTGTTGTCTTTCAGTATCCACTGAGTTGTCATTAGTGTGTGTGTGTGGTGACCATGCCTGCCAACGATTAGCTGGATAAACACCCATTTGAAACTGCTGCACTCAGCCCTATTTACATGTCATCCACACATGATCAAAGTCTGATAAATCCCCTACACACACCTCATCCTACTGTACTGTAAGTGCCACGGTTTGTCTGGTGTATAGCCTTTCCTGTTGGCACTGTCAGTTCTAGTTGTTTGACTTGGTCTTAGTGTGCTTCCTGTCTGTGACTACAGATGTAATCTCCTCGGTCCGCTGGGCTAATGGTGTGTATTTGAACAGGATTTGTCTCTGTTGACCGAGGTTGTAGCCCAGCAGGACTCCTATCAGCACTCCCATCACCCTGAAGTCGCTAGAGAAGTTGTTTCCACACCAGTCTATCAGTCATCATCTGCCAGGTGTCCCAGCCACCTCTGTCCACTAGCTAACACACTGTCCAGACTCTACAGGACCCAAAAGGCACTCTATTCCATGTTTAGTACACTACTCATGACCAGGGTGGTAATTTGGGACACAGCCTACATCTCTTTCAGGATAGAATGGTGTGATCCCTGGTATTAGTAATGTAGGGAGAAGGAGATGGACAGCTGAGTGGTCACAGGCAGGGCTAGTGGGAGGGAAGGGAAAGTGGCCACAGACAGGGATAGTGGGAGGGAAGTGAAAGTGGCCACAGGCAGGGCTAGGCTAGTGGGAGGGGAGAGAAAGTGGTCATAGGCAGGGCTAGGCTAGAAGGAGGGGAGGGAAAGTGGTCACAGGCAGGGCTAGGCTATTGGGAGGGAAAGTGGTCACAGGCAGGGCTAGGCTATTGGGAGGGAAAGTGGTCACAGGCAGGGCTAGGCTATTGGGAGGGAAAGTGGTCACAGGCAGGGCTGGGCTAGTGGGAGGGAAAGTGGTCACAGGCAGGGCTAGGCTATTGGGAGGGAAAGTGGTCACAGGCAGGGCTAGGCTATTGGAAGGGGAGGGAAAGTGGTCACAGGCAGGGCTAGGCTAGTGGGAGGGGAGGGAAAGTGGTCACAGGCAGGGCTAGGCTAGTGGGAGGGGAGGGAAAGTGGTCACAGGCAGGGCTAGGCTAGTGGGAGGGGAGGGAAAGTGGGCACAGGCAGAGCTAGGCTATTGGGAGGGAAAGTGGGCACAGGCAGAGCTAGGCTATTGGGAGGGAAAGTGGTCACAGGCAGGGCTAGGCTAGTGGGAGGGGAGGGAAAGTGGTCACAGGCAGGGCTAGGCTAGTGGGAGGGGAGGGAAAGTGGTCACAGGCAGAGCTGGGCTAGTGGGAGGGGAGGGAAAGTGGGCACAGGCAGGGCTAGGCTATTGGGAGGGAAAGTGGTCACAGGCAGGGCTAGGCTAGTGGGAGGGTAGGGAAAGTGGTCACAGGCAGGGCTAGGCTATTGGGAGGGAAAGTGGTCACAGTCAGGGCTAGGCTATTGGGAGGGAAAGTGGTCACAGGCAGGGCTAGGCTAGAAGGAGGGGAGGGAAAGTGGTCACAGGCAGGGCTAGGCTATTGGGAGGGAAAGTGGTCACAGGCAGGGCTAGGCTATTGGGAGGGAAAGTGGTCACAGGCAGGGCTGGGCTATTGGAAGGGAAAGTGGTCACAGGCAGGGCTAGGCTATTGGGAGGGAAAGTGGTCACAGGCAGGGCTAGGCTATTGGGAGGGAAAGTGGTCACAGGCAGGGCTAGGCTATTGGGAGGGGAGGGAGAGTGGTCACAGGCAGAGCTAGTGGGAGGGGAGGGAAAGTGGTCATAGGCAGAGCTAGTGGGAGGGAAAGTGGTCACAGGCAGAGCTAGGCTAGTGGGAGGGAAAGTGGTCACAGGCAGGGCTAGTGGGAGGGGAGGGAAAGTGGTCACAGGCAGAGCTAGGCTATTGGGAGGGAAAGTGGTCACAGGCAGAGCTAGTGGGAGGGAGGGAAAGTGGTCACAGGCAGAGCTAGTGGGAGGGGAGGGAAAGTGGTCAAGGCAGAGCTAGTGGGAGGGGAGGGGAAAGTGGTCACAGGCAGAGCTAATGGGATATAAGGGAAAGTGGTCACAGGCAGAGCTAAGTGGGAGGGGAGGGAAATGGTCATAATATAGGCAGAGCTAGGCTATTGGGAGGGAAAGTGGTCACAGGCAGAGCTAGTGGGAGGGGAGGGAAAGTGGTCACAGGCAGAGCTAGTGGGAGGGAAAGTGGTCACAGGCAGGGCTAGTGGGAGCGAAGGGAAAGTGGTCACAGGCAGGGCTATTGGAGGGGAGGGAAAGTGGTCACAGGCAGGGCTAGTGGGAGCGAAGGAAAGTGGTCACAGGCAGAGCTAGTGGGAGGGGAGGGAAAGTGGTCACAGGCAGAGCTAGGCTATTGGGAGGGAAAGTGGTCACAGGCAGGGCTAGGCTATTGGGAGGGGAGGGAGAGTGGTCACAGGCAGAGCTAGTGGGAGGGGAGGGAAAGTGGTCATAGGCAGAGCTAGTGGGAGGGAAAGTGGTCACAGGCAGAGCTAGGCTAGTGGGAGGGAAAGTGGTCACAGGCAGGGCTAGTGGGAGGGGAGGGAAAGTGGTCACAGGCAGAGCTAGGCTATTGGGAGGGAAAGTGGTCACAGGCAGAGCTAGTGGGAGGGGAGGGAAAGTGGTCACAGGCAGAGCTAGTGGGAGGGGAGGGAAAGTGGTCACAGGCAGAGCTAGTGGGAGGGGAGGGAAAGTGGTCACAGGCAGAGCTAGTGGGAGCGAAGGGAAAGTGGTCACAGGCAGAGCTAGTGGGAGGGGAGGGAAAGTGGTCACAGGCAGAGCTAGGCTATTGGGAGGGAAAGTGGTCACAGGCAGAGCTAGTGGGAGGGGAGGGAAAGTGGTCACAGGCAGAGCTAGTGGGAGGGAAAGTGGTCACAGGCAGGGCTAGTGGGAGCGAAGGGAAAGTGGTCACAGGCAGGGCTATTGGAGGGGAGGGAAAGTGGTCACAGGCAGGGCTAGTGGGAGCGAAGGGAAAGTGGTCACAGGCAGAGCTAGTGGGAGGGGAGGGAAAGTGGTCACAGGCAGAGCTAGGCTATTGGGAGGGAAAGTGGTCACAGGCAGAGCTAGTGGGAGGGGAGGGAAAGTGGTCACAGGCAGAGCTAGTGGGAGGGAAAGTGGTCACAGGCAGGGCTAGTGGGAGCGAAGGGAAAGTGGTCACAGGCAGGGCTATTGGAGGGGAGGGAAAGTGGTCACAGGCAGGGCTAGTGGGAGCGAAGGGAAAGTGGTCACAGGCAGGGCTATTGGGAGGAGAGGGAAAGTGGTCACAGGCAGGGCTATTGGGAGGAGAGGGAAAGTGGTCACAGGCAGGGCTATTGGGAGGGAAGGGAAAGTGGTCACAGGAAGGGCTTGTGGGAGGGAAGGTAAAGGGGTCACAGGCAGGGCTTGTGGGAGGGAAGGGAAAGTGGTCACAGGAAGGGCTAGTGGGAGGGAATGGAAAGTGGTCACAGGAAGGGCTATTGGGAGGGAAGGGAAAGTGGTCACAGGAAGGGCTATTGGGAGGGAAGGGAAAGTGTTCACAGGAAGGGCCCGTGGGGGAGGAGCGGTGTCGAGCCCAGAGAGACTTTGCCATTCTGATATAGTACTTTTTGCACAACAGCCTCTGAGTATGCTTTCCAGACACTGCAACCATGGCATTGACTCTGCAGTTCAGATCAAGGTGTGTGTGTGTGTGTGTGTGTGTGTGTGTGTGTGTGTGTGTGTGTGTGTGTGTGTGTGTGTGTGTGTGTGTGTGTGTGTGTGTGTGTGTGTGTGTGTGTGTGTGTGTGTGTGTGTGTGTGTGTGTGTGTGTCATTGTGAACCACATTGAGTGTATTTCTATCCGTATGGTTTCGTCACACTTCCTTTTACTAAGCCTTGTCCTTGAATTGTTCTCAGTTGTCCTTTATAATACCAACAAGTCTGTCTTTGAGGAGAGAAAAGTCTGGGACTCCTCTGAGCTGGCTTCTTTACTTTACATACTCATGTCCTAGCTTCCCTTAACTGTGTGTGTGTGTGTGTGTGTGTGTGTGTGTGTGTGTGTGTGTGTGTGTGTGTGTGTGTGGGCTCTGTAAGCGGTTTAGAGCCTTGGGAAGAGATGGCTAGATAGAGGGATAGATGAGGAGAGGCGTGTGCTATTGGCATGCATGCTGTATAAGTCTGTCGCTCTCTCCTTCCCCCTCCTCCCTCCCTCTTTCCCATGTCACCCCATCTCTCACTCTCTTTATGTGAGTGAGAGATGAGCCAGCAGGTCAGTGCTGTAAACTGGGTAACAAGCTCTGTAGCTGTGTCAGCCCGCCACAGCTAAAGAAGAGAAGCCAGCCTTAAGATTGATGTCCACTGCTCCACTCTGCCCTGCAGCAGGAAGAAGATGGAGGGAGAGAGGGGGAAAGGTGGAAAGGGAGGGGGCATGACGGGCAGAGGGAGGCATGACGGGCAGAGGGAGGCAAGACGGGCCAAGGGGGGAAGGAAGACGGGCCAAGGGGGGAAGGAAGACGGGCCAAGGGGGAAGGAAGACGGGCGGGATGAAGGGGAGGAGGAAAGACGGGCGGGGGGAGTGAGGGAAGACGGGCGAAGGGGGGGGGGGGTGAGGGAAGGGGAGGGGGGTGAGGGAAGACGGGCGAAGGGGGGGGCGGGGGTGAGGGAAGACTGGCGAAGGGGGGAGTGAGGGAAGACTGGCGAAGGGGGGAGTGAGGGAAGACGGGCGGAGGGGGGAGGGAGGGAGGGAAGACGGGCGGAGGGGGGAAAGGGGGAGGGAAGCAGGGAAGGCTTAGAATTGACTTAGATCTTCCAGACAGCATTGTAAACCCTGACAACTCGATGGCAAATCCTGGAGATGGATTATAAAGGAGCCTGCACACAATGTGTTCACATGCATACATTCAGCATATCCACTAGTATCCTAACACATGGCTGATATTTTCTATTGATACAGTATACTGTTGTACAACACTGTCTGTACACTCACCAATCAATGTATATAAGGTCATGTCATATTCCTGTGGTCTATTTCTGTACAGTATGTAACTTCACTGTACTGCTGAGCGTGTTTCCTCTCCCACAACATGCTTGATCTCGTGCTCCCTGCCACGCCAACACGTCTACCTCACCGCCATGCTTGACAACGTACTCACCACTGAAAAATATCTAATTCAATGGCACCATTGGCTCCTTTTCAAGCTGTGGGTGACTATCCTGTACGATCTGACTCCGTTACACACTACAACACGTATGATAAGTCTTCTACTCCATGACCCATCCCTCTCCTGTGACAAGTGAAAAAGACTGAGGCCTCAGGGGAGAGATGGAAGAGGAGACTGATGGGGATAATAGCTAGATAGATGAAGGGAGATGATCAGGTGACAGAGATGGGACAAGACCGTGAGAGAAAGAAAACTAGACAGAAAAGGAATTGATCCTCTTGTACAGATCTGTCTGTTTATTGACGGATCTTGACAAAATAAATCACAACTTGGTTTCAACAACAAACATTACTTTTTCCCGGTGTGTCTGTTTAGTTTTGTGTAAAAAGCAGGTGTTGGTCTGATTCCTCCGTAGTGTTCTGAGAGGATAGTCTGCAGCACACAGAGGCCAGACAGACACGTTCTCCCCCAGATAAGTGAAATGAACCGGCTGCTCACAACGGATGGAGAAATTAGAGCTGGGAACGAATTAGACCAGAGAGCTGAGAGCACACTAACACATAGACATGCACACACTCATATATAAACTGCTAATTACTTTGTGAGCTCCAATCTGTGGTGCGATGGAGCAGGAGCAATATTGTGCGATTGTGGGTGTTTGCCTGGCTCATAACAACAGACCAGTGAGGGGGAGACAAGCTCATATATTAAGATAACCCTGAAATGGAATTGTATTTCCCTGGCGGTTCAAACGACTTCTGTGGTTGTGAACTGATAGTGGATGAGATTTGGCTTTAATGAAGCAAGACTTATTGTGCACAATGCAGCAGAGGTAGGTAGGGGGTTGGGGGGGGGGGGGGTGTTTGTGACTAGGTGCCCTGTTATCAGTATGTGTTTGTGTTGCCACAGAGGATACTTTGTTGCTATTATTCAAGCTAGGTTTAAGTGTGTGTCTGAGCGCGGAGAATCATTCGGCTTGAAATAATCAAATGAAAGAGTTTTATTCCGTTGGAGTCGGGCTCATCCCTGGCTTAATCTTTCTCAAGATCCCCAAAGACGCATTGGAGTGTGTGTTAATTTGTGTGTTTGCACGTGTATGCATTTGTGTGTGTGTGTGTGTGTGTGTGTGTACCCACTGTTGTGGCAGTGTCACATTCATCTATTTAATAAAATGTTCCCTCCTGGCCTGGCCCGTCCCTAATGAGACCTGTGGAGCAGATGAGTGATGGAGCTGAACTCTGCCTGGGAGGACAACACACTCCTCTAGGAGAGGGAGGGAGGAAGGAGAGAGGAAGGGGGAGAGCAGGAGTGAGGAAAGGGAGCTGGTAGAAGGAAGGAAGGAGAGAGGAGAGAAAGAGGTAGAGGGAGGGTATGTGACTGATAGAGATGCACTGTTGATTAAGACAAGGAGGAGATGGAAAGAGCTGAAAGACTAGAGGAGTAGATGACGAGATAGACTGAGAGAGGCGGTAGAGGATGAGCGCCGGAGAGAGGCGGTAGAGGATGAGCGCCGGAGAGAGGCGGTAGAGGATGAGCGCCGGAGAGAGGCGGTAGAGGATGAGCGCCGGAGAGAGGCGGTAGAGGATGAGCGCCGGAGAGAGGCGGTAGAGGAATGAGCGCCGGAGCGAGGCGGTAGAGGATGAGCGCCGGAGCGAGGCGGTAGAGGATGAGCGCCGGAGCGAGGCGGTAGAGGATGAGCGCCGGAGCGAGGCGGTAGAGGATGAGCGCCGGAGCGAGGCGGTAGAGGATGAGCGCCGGAGCGAGGCGGTAGAGGATGAGCGCCGGAGCGAGGCGGTAGAGGATGAGCGCCGGAGCGAGGCGGTAGAGGATGAGCGCCGGAGCGAGGCGGTAGAGGATGAGCGCCGGAGCGAGGCGGTAGAGGATGAGAGGCGGTAGAGGATGAGCGCCGGAGCGAGGCGGTAGAGGATGAGAGGCGGTAGAGGATGAGCGCCGGAGCGAGGCGGTAGAGGATGAGCGCCGGAGCGATGCGGTAGAGGATGAGCGCCGGAGCGAGGCGGTAGAGGATGAGCGCCGGAGCGAGGCGGTAGAGGATGAGCGCCGGAGAGAGGCGGAAAGAAAGATACTGCACAAGGACAGGCAGAGACTGGAGGGAAAAATAGAGGGAGAGCTTGAGGGTGGGGAGGGAGGAGAGAGCACGCTAATACAGAGGGGAAGAAACAGAGATGGCGTGTGCTGGAGGGAAGGAGACAGACATTGTGCCATAACAGTGAGATTTTGAAGGACAGCGAGGGAGGTGGGTTGGCTTGTGAGGGGCCCGGTCCATTTGTTACCAACATGTGGGTAAATGAAAGGCTTCTCTCAGCCTCGTTAAGCTTGATGCACTGCCCCAGCCATCCTAGCTAGCGCAGCTCTGATTAAAATGCACCGTCTGCAGCGGCAGGGCTGGAGGAGCCAGAGGAGTGGGCAGCAGACCAGGGCTGAGGCTGCACTCCTGTCCCCCTGCTGCAGTGCCACAGCAAATGGGCCGAAAGGTCACGCCTCAGTGACCCCACAGCCATGCCTTATTTATCTAGCCTTTTACCTCAGCCAGAGGGGTTGGGAGAGATGAGGCCAGAGGGAGGTTTTTGGCTCATTTGTCCATTTTGAGGACAAGTGATATACAGGTTATACAGAAGCTTGAAATTGCAACTCCTCGTGAGTCCTTGGAATAGCTGAAATCCATCTTCTTGGAATATTCAGTTCAGCCACACATGCTCACACTGGCTAGCGCTAAGGCTCACACTGGCTAGCGCTAAGGCTCTCACTGGCTAGCGCTAAGGCTCTCACTGGCTAGCGCTAAGGCTCTCACTGGCTAGCGCTAAGGCTCTCACTGGCTAGCGCTAAGGCTCTCACTGTCTAGCGCTAAGGCTCACACTGGCTAGCGCTAAGGCTCACACTGGCTAGCGCTAAGGCTCACACTGGCTAGCGCTAAGGCTCACACTGGCTAGCGCTAAGGCTCACACTGGCTAGCGCTAAGGCTCACACTGGCTAGCGCTAAGGCTCACACTGGCTAGCGCTAAGGCTCACACTGGCTAGCGCTAAGGCTCACACTTATACCATTGACGCAGGGTTCTCAGAATTGAGTCTTCACACACACACCTGCCCTCTCCCCCTTCCTTAATCTTCCATTCACTCAGTGTAATGAGCCTGTACCTGAGAATAAGCTAGAAAGAAAAAGAAAGTGCACTAATTCGATCTCCTCGTTTCATCTCTCGTCTCTTTGATAGTTACAAACACCAACTGTATAATCTCTGTGAACAGGGGGGGAAAGGGAAATGATGAAGAAGATTTAACCTGCTTCTGTCTGCCCACCACCTCTGCCCAACCTTCACTCTTCATGTGATCTGTGGCTGCCTGCTGTCCTGTTCTCCGTGAGCTGAGGCTAAAAGGAAGGAATGAGGTTGAACCGTAAACCACTAGACTGCTGGTAAACCAACACTAGCTGGGACTCAGAAGACAGATCTGGCACAGTTCCTTATTCAGTTGAAGCACAAGGCATAGTGACGGATTGGTCTGGTGACAACGGGCGCTTCCCAATTGTCATCTTTTTCCCATTATAGTGCACTACTTTTGATCAGTGTCCATAGGGATCTGGTAAAAGGTACTGTTGAAGGGCAAGGCATTGGGTAGCGACAGGTAGTTACTGTACTGTCAGTCCAGCCATGCTGATCTATGGTCTTGTTATAGAGGAGGCTTATGAAGACTTGGCTGTTTGATCTGTGGATGCACCTGGCTGCACATGTTGGGTGGTGTGACAGGCTTTTGTTCATTTGAATTCCTCCGTATTTCTCGTTCCGCTCTCCCTTCTCTAACCCCCCTCCTTTTCTCCCTCTATTACACCCTTCTTGTGTTTCCTCTGCTGCTTTCTCTTGAACCCCAACTTGGTCTGTTTGCTCCCTCCCTCTCTTTTCTCTCCTATCTCTCCATCTTCTCTTCCCATTCTTGCATACACTGTCTATTTCCTTCCTCCCTCTCGCTCTCACCTCTCACCACCCCTCTATCCTTCCTCTCTCTCTGTGGTCTGTGGTGCAGGTCCAGAGAGGTATAATTGGGCTGTGCCCTGTTAGAGAGCTGCTGGGAGAGGAGCTTTAATCTTTAGTCTCGCTCAAAATGCAAAGTGAAGGCTTGAGGCTTGCTTGCTACACCACGGCCGGGATTTTACTCTACTTCAGACACACACATATACACATATATACACACATATATATATCACACCAAGTCAGAAGTTTACATACACCTTAGCCAAATACATTTAAACTCTGTGTTTCACAATTCCTGACATTTAATCAGACTGAAAATTCCCTGTCTTAGGTCAGCTAGGATCACCAATTTATTTTAAGAATGTGAAATGTCAGAATAATAGTGTAGAGTGATTTATTTCAGCTGTTATTTCTTTCAACACTAAGCCATTTTGCCACAACTTTGCTTGCAAGTATTCTTGGGGTCGTTGTCCATTTAGAAGACCTATTTGCAACCAAGCTTTAACTTCCTGACTGATGTCTTGAGATGTTTCTTCAATATATCCACGTAATTTTCATCCCTCATGATGCCATCTATTTTGTAAAGTGCACCAGTCCCTCCTGCAGCAAAGCACACCCACAACATGATGCTGCCACCCCCGTGCTTCACGGTTGGGATGGCGTTCTTCGGCTTGCAAGCATCTCCCTTTTTCCTCCAAATATAATGGTCATTGTGGCCAAACAGTTGTATTTTGTTTCATCAGACCAGAGGACATTACTCCAAAAAGTATGTACAGTTGCAAACCGTAGTCTGGCATTTTATGGCGTTTTGGAGCAGTGGCTTCTTCCTTGCTGAGCGGCCTTTCAGGTTATTTCGATATAGGACTTGTTTTACTGTGGATATAGATATTTTTGTACCTGTTTACTCCAGCATCTTCACAAGGTCCTTTGCTGTTGTTCTGGGATTGATTTTCACTTTTCGCATCAGAGTACGTTCGTCTCTAGGAGGCAGAATGTGTCTCCTTCCTGAGCAGTATGACGGATGTGTGGTCCCATGGTGTTTATACTTGCGTACTATTGTTTGTAGAGATGAACATGGTACCTTCAGGCATTTGGAAACTCTCCCAAGGATGAACCAGACTTGTTGAGGTCTACAATTTTTATTCTGATTTATTTAGATTTTCCCATGATTTCAAGCAAAGAGGCACTGAGTTTGAAGGTAGGCCTTGAAATACATCCACAGGTACACCTCCAATTGACTCAAATGATGTTAATTAGCCTATCAGAAGCTTCTAAAGCCATGACATAATTTTCTGGAATTGTCCAAGCTGTTTAAAGGCACAGTCAACTTAGTGTATGTAAACTTCTGACACACTGGAATTGTCCAAGCTGTTTAAAGGCACAGTCAACTTAGTGTATGTAAACTTCTGACCCCCTGGAATTGTATTACTGGAACTGTCTTTAAACAATTGTTGGACAAATGACTTGTCCTGCACAAAGTAGTTGTCCTAACTGACTTGCCAAAACTATAGTTTGTTAACAAGAAATGAGTGGAGTGGTTGAAAAACAAGTTTTAATGACTCCAACCTAAGTGTATGTAAACTTCCGACTTCAACTGTATACAGACACACACAGAGACGGTAAGCATTTCACTGTAAGTCTACACCTGTTGTTTACGAAGCATATAACACATGTTCATGCACACACATGCTGCAGTCTGTCCAGCAGTCCGTTTTCCATAGGTTGTTGGGACCTATGAATACTGAGAGACGTGTTTAAAAAAATAAAAATATTTCCCCTTTATTTAGCCAGGTAGTCTAGTTGAGAACAAGTTCTCATTTGCAACTGCGACCTGGCCAAGATAAAGCATAGCAATTCGACACATACAACAACACACAGTTACACATGGAATAAACAAAACATAGTCAATAATATAGTAGAATAAAAGAAAACAGTCTATATACAGTGAGTGCAAATGAGGTAAGATAAGGGAGTTAAGGCAATAAATAGGCCATGGTGGCGAAGTAATTACAATATAACAATTAAACACTGGAATGGTAGATGTGCAGAAGATGAATGTAAAGTAGAAATACTGGGGGGCAAAGGAGCAAGATAAATAAATAAATACAGTATGGGGACGAGGTAAGTAGATGGGCTGTTTACAGATGGGCTATGTACAGGTGCAGTGATCTGTGAGCTGCTCTGACAGCTGGCGCTTAAAGCTAGTGAGGGAGATTTGACTCCAGCTTCAGAGATTTTTGCAGTTCGTTCCAGTCATTGGCAGCAGAGAACTGGAAGGAAAGACGACCAAGGAAGGAATTGGCGTTGGGGGTGACCAGTGAGATATACCTGCTGGAGCGCGTGCTACGAGTGGGTGCTGCTATGGTGGCCAGTGAGCTGAGACAAGGCGGTGCTTTACCTAGCAGAGACTTGTAGATAACCTGTAGCCAGTGGGTTTGGCAACGAATATGAAGTGAGGGCCAACCAATGAGAGCTTACAGGTCGCAATGGTGGGTAGTATATGGGGCTTTGGTGACAAAACGGATGGCACTGTGATAGACTGCATCCGGTTTGTTGAGTAGAGTGTTGGAGGCTATTTTATAGATGACATCACCGAAGTCGAGGATCGGTAGGATGGTCAGTTTTACGAGGGTATGTTTGGCAGCATGAGTGAAGGATGCTTTGTTGCGGTATAGGAAGCCAATTCTAGATTTAATTTTGCATTGGAGATGCTTAATGTGAGTTTGGAAGGAGAGTTTACAGGCTAACCAGACACCTAGGTATTTGTAGTTGTCCACGTATTCTAAGTCAGAGCCGTCCAGAGTAGTGATGCTGGACGGGCGAGCAGGTGCGGGCAGTGATCAGTTGAATAGCATGTATTTAGTTTCCCCTGCCTTTAAGAGCAGCTGGAGACCACGGAAAGAGAGTTGTATGACATTGAAGCTCGTCTGGAGGTCAGTTAACACAGTGTCCAAGAAGGATTGAACCCTGTACCCAGATGTCCGGACAACAGGGCCTCCGATTTGACACACTGGACTTTATCAAAGATGTAGTTGGTGAACCAGGCGAGGCAGTCATTTGAGAAACCAAGGCTGTCGAGTCTGCCAATAAGAATCTGGTGATTGACAGAGTCGAAAGCCTTGGCCAGATCGATGAATACGGCTGCACAGTAATGTCTCTTATCGATGGTGGTTATGATATCGTTTAGAACCTTGGCGTGGCTGAGGTGCACCCATGACCAGCTCTGAAACCAGGTTGCAGAGAAGGTACGGTGGGTTTCGAAATGGTTGATAATCAATGTAATCTATGGTCGGTAATGCTATGGAGGGTATAGAGATGTGTTGTGTTGACTGGTTAATGCTGTGGAGGGTATAGAGACGTGTTGTGTTGACTGGTTAATGAGTGTGGAGGGTATAGAGACGTGTTGTGTTGACTGGTTAATGATGTGGAGGATATAGAGACGTGTTGTGTTGACTGGTTAATGCTGTGGAGGGTATAGAGACGTGTTGTGTTGACTGGTTAATGCTGTGGAGGGTATAGAGACGTGTTGTGTTGACTGGTTAATGCTGTGGAGGATATAGAGACGTGTTGACTGGTTAATGCTGTGGAGGATATAGAGATGTGTTGTGTTGACTGGTTAATGACGTGGAGGATATAGAGACGTGTTGACTGGTTAATGTTGTGGAGGATATAGAGACGTGTTGTGTTGACTGGTTAATGCTGTGGAGGATATAGAGACGTGTTGACTGGTTAATGCTGTGGAGAATATAGAGACGTGTTGACTGGTTAATGTTGTGGAGGATATAGAGACGTGTTGTGTTGACTTGTTAATGCTGTGGAGGATATAGAGACGTGTTGACTGGTTAATGCTGTGGAGGATATAGAGACGTGTTGACTGGTTAATGCTGTGGAGGATATAGAGACGTGTTGACTGGTTAATGCTGTGGAGGATATAGAGATGTGTTGTGTTGACTGGTTAATGCTGTGGAGGATATAGAGACGTGTTGACTGGTTAATGCTGTGGAGGATATAGAGATGTGTTGTGTTGACTGGTTAATGCTGTGGAGGATATAGAGATGTGTTGTGTTGACTGGTTAATGCTGTGGAGGATATAGATACGTGTTGACTGGTTAATGATGTGGAGGATATAGAGATGTGTTGTGTTGACTGGTTAATGCTGTGGAGGATATAGAGACGTGTTGTGTTGACTGGTTAATGCTGTGGAGGATATAGAGATGTATTGTGTTGACTGGTTAATGATGTGGAGGGTATAGAGACGTGTTGTGTTGACTGGTTAATGCTGTGGAGGATATAGAGACGTGTTGTGTTGACTGGTTAATGCTGTGGAGGATATAGAGACGTGTTGTGTTGACTGGTTAATGCTGTGGAGGATATAGAGATGTGTTGTGTTGACTGGTTAATGCTGTGGAGGGTATAGAGATGTGTTGTGTTGACTGGTTAATGCTGTGGAGGGTATAGAGACGTGTTGACTGGTTAATGAGTGTGGAGGGTATAGAGACGTGTTGTGTTGACTGGTTAATGCTGTGGAGGGTATAGAGATGTGTTGACTGGTTAATGAGTGTGGAGGGTATAGAGACGTGTTGTGTTGACTGGTTAATGCTGTGGAGGATATAGAGACGTGTTGTGTTGACTGGTTAATGCTGTGGAGGATATAGAGACGTGTTGACTGGTTAATGAGTGTGGAGGATATAGAGACGTGTTGTGTTGACTGGTTAATGCTGTGGAGGATATAGAGACGTGTTGTGTTGACTGGTTAATGCTGTGGAGGGTAGAGACGTGTTGTGTTGACTGGTTAATGCTGTGGAGGATATAGAGACGTGTTGACTGGTTAATGAGTGTGGAGGATATAGAGACGTGTTGACTGGTTAATGAGTGTGGAGGATATAGAGACGTGTTGTGTTGACTGGTTAATGACGTGGAGGATATAGAGACGTGTTATGTTGACTGGTTAATGCTGTGGAGGGTATAGAGACGTGTTGACTGGTTAATGCTGTGGAGGATATAGAGACGTGTTGTGTTGACTGGTTAATGAGTGTGGAGGGTATAGAGACGTGTTGTGTTGACTGGTTAATGCTGTGGAGGGTATAGAGACGTGTTGTGTTGACTGGTTAATGTTGTGGAGGATATAGAGACGTGTTGTGTTGACTGGTTAATGCTGTGGAGGGTATAGAGACGTGTTGACTGGTTAATGCTGTGGAGGGTATAGAGAGGTGTTGACTGGTTAATGCTGTGGAGGATATAGAGACGTGTTGTGTTGACTGGTTAATGTTGTGGAGGATATAGAGACGTGTTGTGTTGACTGGTTAATGCTGTGGAGGATATAGAGACGTGTTGTGTTGACTGGTTAATGCTGTGGAGGATATAGAGATGTGTTGTGTTGACTGGTTAATGCTGTGGAGGATATAGAGACGTGTTGTGTTGACTGGTTAATGCTGTGGAGGGTATAGAGATGTGTTGTGTTGACTGGTTAATGCTGTGGAGGGTATAGAGATGTGTTGTGTTGACTGGTTAATGCTGTGGAGGATATAGAGATGTGTTGTGTTGACTGGTTAATGCTGTGGAAGATATAGAGATGTGTTGTGTTGACTGGTTAATGCTGTGGAGGATATAGAGACGTGTTGACTGGTTAATGAGTGTGGAGGTTATAGAGATGTGTTGTGTTGACTGGTTAATGCTGTGGAGGATATAGAGACGTGTTGTGTTGACTGGTTAATGCTGTGGAGGATATAGAGACGTGTTGTGTTGACTGGTTAATGCTGTGGAGGGTATAGAGACGTGTTGACTGGTTAATGCTGTGGAGGGTATAGAGACGTGTTGTGTTGACTGGTTAATGTTGTGGAGGATATAGAGACGTGTTGTGTTGACTGGTTAATGCTGTGGAGGGTATAGAGACGTGTTGACTGGTTAATGCTGTGGAGGATATAGAGACGTGTTGTGTTGACTGGTTAATTCTGTGGAGGGTATAGAGAGGTGTTGACTGGTTAATGTTGTGGAGGATATAGAGACGTGTTGTGTTGACTGGTTAATGCTGTGGAGGATATAGAGACGTGTTGACTGGTTAATGCTGTGGAGGATATAGAGACGTGTTGACTGGTTAATGTTGTGGAGGATATAGAGACGTGTTGTGTTGACTTGTTAATGCTGTGGAGGATATAGAGACGTGTTGACTGGTTAATGCTGTGGAGGATATAGAGACGTGTTGACTGGTTAATGCTGTGGAGGATATAGAGACGTGTTGACTGGTTAATGCTGTGGAGGATATAGAGATGTGTTGTGTTGACTGGTTAATGCTGTGGAGGATATAGAGACGTGTTGACTGGTTAATGCTGTGGAGGATATAGAGATGTGTTGTGTTGACTGGTTAATGCTGTGGAGGATATAGAGATGTGTTGTGTTGACTGGTTAATGCTGTGGAGGATATAGATACGTGTTGACTGGTTAATGCTGTGGAGGATATAGAGATGTGTTGTGTTGACTGGTTAATGCTGTGGAGGATATAGAGACGTGTTGTGTTGACTGGTTAATGCTGTGGAGGATATAGAGATGTATTGTGTTGACTGGTTAATGATGTGGAGGGTATAGAGACGTGTTGTGTTGACTGGTTAATGCTGTGGAGGATATAGAGACGTGTTGTGTTGACTGGTTAATGCTGTGGAGGATATAGAGACGTGTTGTGTTGACTGGTTAATGCTGTGGAGGATATAGAGATGTGTTGTGTTGACTGGTTAATGCTGTGGAGGGTATAGAGATGTGTTGTGTTGACTGGTTAATGCTGTGGAGGGTATAGAGACGTGTTGACTGGTTAATGAGTGTGGAGGGTATAGAGACGTGTTGTGTTGACTGGTTAATGCTGTGGAGGGTATAGAGATGTGTTGACTGGTTAATGAGTGTGGAGGGTATAGAGACGTGTTGTGTTGACTGGTTAATGCTGTGGAGGATATAGAGACGTGTTGTGTTGACTGGTTAATGCTGTGGAGGATATAGAGACGTGTTGTGTTGACTGGTTAATGAGTGTGGAGGATATAGAGACGTGTTGTGTTGACTGGTTAATGCTGTGGAGGATATAGAGACGTGTTGTGTTGACTGGTTAATGCTGTGGAGGGTAGAGACGTGTTGTGTTGACTGGTTAATGCTGTGGAGGATATAGAGACGTGTTGACTGGTTAATGAGTGTGGAGGATATAGAGACGTGTTGACTGGTTAATGAGTGTGGAGGATATAGAGACGTGTTGTGTTGACTGGTTAATGACGTGGAGGATATAGAGACGTGTTATGTTGACTGGTTAATGCTGTGGAGGGTATAGAGACGTGTTGACTGGTTAATGCTGTGGAGGATATAGAGACGTGTTGTGTTGACTGGTTAATGAGTGTGGAGGGTATAGAGATGTGTTGACTGGTTAATGAGTGTGGAGGGTATAGAGACGTGTTGTGTTGACTGGTTAATGCTGTGGAGGGTATAGAGACGTGTTGTGTTGACTGGTTAATGTTGTGGAGGATATAGAGACGTGTTGTGTTGACTGGTTAATGCTGTGGAGGGTATAGAGACGTGTTGACTGGTTAATGCTGTGGAGGGTATAGAGAGGTGTTGACTGGTTAATGCTGTGGAGGATATAGAGACGTGTTGTGTTGACTGGTTAATGCTGTGGAGGATATAGAGACGTGTTGTGTTGACTGGTTAATGCTGTGGAGGATATAGAGATGTGTTGTGTTGACTGGTTAATGCTGTGGAGGATATAGAGACGTGTTGTGTTGACTGGTTAATGACGTGGAGGATATAGAGATGTGTTGTGTTGACTGGTTAATGCTGTGGAGGGTATAGAGATGTGTTGTGTTGACTGGTTAATGCTGTGGAGGGTATAGAGATGTGTTGTGTTGACTGGTTAATGCTGTGGAAGATATAGAGATGTGTTGTGTTGACTGGTTAATGCTGTGGAGGATATAGAGACGTGTTGACTGGTTAATGAGTGTGGAGGTTATAGAGATGTGTTGTGTTGACTGGTTAATGCTGTGGAGGATATAGAGACGTGTTGTGTTGACTGGTTAATGCTGTGGAGGATATAGAGACGTGTTGTGTTGACTGGTTAATGCTGTGGAGGGTATCGAGACGTGTTGACTGGTTAATGCTGTGGAGGGTATAGAGACGTGTTGTGTTGACTGGTTAATGTTGTGGAGGATATAGAGACGTGTTGTGTTGACTGGTTAATGCTGTGGAGGGTATAGAGACGTGTTGACTGGTTAATGCTGTGGAGGATATAGAGACGTGTTGTGTTGACTGGTTAATTCTGTGGAGGGTATAGAGAGGTGTTGACTGGTTAATGCTGTGGAGGATATAGAGACGTGTTGTGTTGACTGGTTAATGTTGTGGAGGATATAGAGATGTGTTGTGTTGACTGGTTAATGTTGTGGAGGATATAGAGATGTGTTGTGTTGACTGGTTAATGCTGTGGAGGGTATAGAGATGTGTTGTGTTGACTGGTTAATGCTGTGGAGGGTATAGAGATGTGTTGTGTTGACTGGTTAATGCTGTGGAGGATATAGAGACGTGTTGTGTTGACTGGTTAATGCTGTGGAGGGTATAGAGATGTGTTGTGTTGACTGGTTAATGCTGTGGAGGGTATAGAGATGTGTTGTGTTGACTGGTTAATGCTGTGGAGGATATAGAGATGTGTTGTGTTGACTGGTTAATGAGTGTGGAGGGTATAGAGATGTGTTGACTGGTTAATGAGTGTGGAGGGTATAGAGACGTGTTGTGTTGACTGGTTAATGCTGTGGAGGGTATAGAGACGTGTTGTGTTGACTGGTTAATGTTGTGGAGGATATAGAGACGTGTTGTGTTGACTGGTTAATGCTGTGGAGGGTATAGAGACGTATTGACTGGTTAATGCTGTGGAGGGTATAGAGAGGTGTTGACTGGTTAATGTTGTGGAGGATATAGAGACGTGTTGTGTTGACTGGTTAATGTTGTGGAGGATATAGAGACGTGTTGTGTTGACTGGTTAATGCTGTGGAGGATATAGAGACGTGTTGTGTTGACTGGTTAATGCTGTGGAGGGTATAGAGATGTGTTGTGTTGACTGGTTAATGCTGTGGAGGATATAGAGACGTGTTGTGTTGACTGGTTAATGACGTGGAGGATATAGAGATGTGTTGTGTTGACTGGTTAATGCTGTGGAGGGTATAGAGATGTGTTGTGTTGACTGGTTAATGCTGTGGAGGGTATAGAGATGTGTTGTGTTGACTGGTTAATGCTGTGGAGGATATAGAGATGTGTTGTGTTGACTGGTTAATGCTGTGGAGGATATAGAGACGTGTTGTGTTGACTGGTTAATGCTGTGGAGGGTATAGAGACGTGTTGACTGGTTAATGCTGTGGAGGATATAGAGACGTGTTGTGTTGACTGGTTAATTCTGTGGAGGGTATAGAGAGGTGTTGACTGGTTAATGCTGTGGAGGATATAGAGACGTGTTGTGTTGACTGGTTAATGTTGTGGAGGATATAGAGACGTGTTGTGTTGACTGGTTAATGCTGTGGAGGATATAGAGACGTGTTGTGTTGACTGGTTAATGCTGTGGAGGGTATAGAGATGTGTTGTGTTGACTGGTTAATGCTGTGGAGGGTATAGAGATGTGTTGTGTTGACTGGTTAATGCTGTGGAGGATATAGAGATGTGTTGTGTTGACTGGTTAATGCTGTGAAGGATATAGAGACGTGTTGACTGGTTAATGAGTGTGGAGGGTATAGAGATGTGTTGTGTTGACTGGTTAATGCTGTGGAGGATATAGAGACGTGTTGTGTTGACTGGTTAATGCTGTGGAGGGTATAGAGACGTGTTGACTGGTTAATGCTGTGGAGGGTATAGAGACGTGTTGACTGGTTAATGCTGTGGAGGACATAGAGACGTGTTGTGTTGACTGGTTAATGCTGTGGAGGGTATAGAGACGTGTTGACTGGTTAATGCTGTGGAGGATATAGAGACGTGTTGTGTTGACTGGTTAATGTTGTGGAGGATATAGATACGTGTTGTGTTGACTGGTTAATGTTGTGGAGGATATAGAGACGTGTTGTGTTGACTGGTTAATGTTGTGGAGGATATAGAGACGTGTTGTGTTGACTGGTTAATGCTGTGGAGGGTATAGAGATGTGTTGTGTTGACTGGTTAATGCTGTGGAGGATATAGAGACGTGTTGTGTTGACTGGTTAATGAGTGTGGAGGATATAGAGACGTGTTGTGTTGCCTGGTTAATGCTGTGGATGATAGAGACGTGTTGACTGGTTAATGAGTGTGGAGGATATAGATACGTGTTGTGTTGACTGGTTAATGACGTGGAGGATATAGAGACGTGTTGACTGGTTAATGAGTGTGGAGGATATAGAGACGTGTTGTGTTGACTGGTTAATGACGTGGAGGATATAGAGACGTGTTGACTGGTTAATGAGTGTGGAGGATATAGAGACGTGTTGTGTTGACTGGTTAATGACGTGGAGGATATAGAGACGTGTTGACTGGTTAATGAGTGTGGAGGATATAGAGACGTGTTGTGTTGACTGGTTAATGACGTGGAGGATATAGAGACGTGTTGTGTTGACTGGTTAATGCTGTGGAGGGTATAGAGACGTGTTGACTGGTTAATGAGTGTGGAGGATATAGAGACGTGTGGTGTTGACTGGTTAATGCTGTGGAGGATATAGAGACGTGTTATGTTGACTGGTTAATGACGTGGAGGATATAGAGACGTGTGGTGTTGACTGGTTAATGCTGTGGAGGATATAGAGACGTGTTGTGTTGACTGGTTAATGACGTGGAGGATATAGAGACGTGTTGACTGGTTAATGTTGTGGAGGATATAGAGACGTGTGGTGTTGACTGGTTAATGCTGTGGAGGATATAGAGACGTGTTGTGTTGACTGGTTAATGACGTGGAGGATATAGAGACGTGTTGTGTTGACTGGTTAATGCTGTGGAGGGTATAGAGACGTGTTGACTGGTTAATGACGTGGAGGATATAGAGACGTGTTGTGTTGACTGGTTAATGACGTGGAGGATATAGAGACGTGTTGACTGGTTAATGCTGTGGAGGATATAGAGACGTGTTGTGTTGACTGGTTAATGACGTGGAGGATATAGAGACGTGTTGTGTTGACTGGTTAATGACGTGGAGGATATAGCGATGTGTTGTGTTGACTGGTTAATGCTGTGGAGGATATAGAGACGTGTTGTGTTGACTGGTTAATGCTGTGGAGGATATAGAGACGTGTTGTGTTGACTGGTTAATGACGTGGAGGATATAGAGACGTGTTGACTGGTTAATGACGTGGAGGATATAGAGACGTGTTGACTGGTTAATGAGTGTGGAGGATATAGAGACGTGTTGTGTTGACTGGTTAATGACGTGGAGGGTATAGAGATGTGTTGTGTTGACTGGTTAATGACGTGGAGGATATAGAGACGTGTTGACTGGTTAATGCTGTGGAGGATAGAGACGTGTTGACTGGTTAATGTTGTGGAGGATATACAGACGTGTTGACTGGTTAATGAGTGTGGAGGATATAGAGACGTGTTGTGTTGACTGGTTAATGTTGTGGAGGATATACAGACGTGTTGACTGGTTAATGAGTGTGGAGGATATAGAGACGTGTTGTGTTGACTGGTTAATGACGTGGAGGATATAGAGACGTGTTGACTGGTTAATGCTGTGGAGGATAGAGACGTGTTGACTGGTTAATGTTGTGGAGGATATAGAGACGTGTTGACTGGTTAATGAGTGTGGAGGATATAGAGACGTGTGGTGTTGACTGGTTAATGACGTGGAGGATATAGAGACGTGTTGTGTTGACTGGTTAATGCTGTGGAGGATATAGAGACGTGTTGTGTTGACTGGTTAATGCTGTGGAGGATATAGAGACGTGTTGACTGGTTAATGACGTGGAGGATATAGAGACGTGTTGTGTTGACTGGTTAATGCTGTGGAGGGTATAGAGACGTGTTGACTGGTTAATGACGTGGAGGATATAGAGACGTGTTGTGTTGACTGTTTAATGCTGTGGAGGGTATAGAGACGTGTTGACTGGTTAATGACGTGGATGATATAGAGACGTGTTGACTGGTTAATGACGTGGAGGATATAGAGACGTGTTGTGTT
The DNA here is from genome assembly GCF_021184085.1 of Oncorhynchus gorbuscha. Classification (NCBI taxonomy): domain Eukaryota; kingdom Metazoa; phylum Chordata; class Actinopteri; order Salmoniformes; family Salmonidae; genus Oncorhynchus; species Oncorhynchus gorbuscha. The sequence goes on along the minus strand of NC_060188.1, from coordinate 12,171,274 downwards.
GACTGGTTAATGCTGTGGAGGGTATAGAGACGTGTTGACTGGTTAATGACGTGGAGGATATAGAGACGTGTTGTGTTGACTGGTTAATGACGTGGAGGATATAGAGGCGTGTTGACTGGTTAATGCTGTGGAGGATATAGAGACGTGTTGTGTTGACTGGTTAATGCTGTGGAGGATATAGAGACGTGTTGTGTTGACTGGTTAATGACGTGGAGGGTATAGAGATGTGTTGTGTTGACTGGTTAATGACGTGGAGGGTATAGAGATGTGTTGTGTTGACTGGTTAATGACGTGGAGGATATAGAGACGTGTTGACTGGTTAATGCTGTGGAGGATAGAGACGTGTTGACTGGTTAATGTTGTGGAGGATATAGAGACGTGTTGACTGGTTAATGAGTGTGGAGGATATAGAGACGTGTTGTGTTGACTGGTTAATGACGTGGAGGATATAGAGACGTGTGGTGTTGACTGGTTAATGACGTGGAGGATATAGAGACGTGTTGTGTTGACTGGTTAATGCTGTGGAGGATATAGAGACGTGTTGTGTTGACTGGTTAATGCTGTGGAGGATATAGAGACGTGTTGACTGGTTAATGAGTGTGGAGGATATAGAGACGTGTTGTGTTGACTGGTTAATGAGTGTGGAGGATATAGAGACGTGTTGTGTTGACTGGTTAATGCTGTGGAGGGTATAGAGACGTGTTGACTGGTTAATGAGTGTGGAGGATATAGAGACGTGTGGTGTTGACTGGTTAATGCTGTGGAGGGTATAGAGATGTGTTGTGTTGACTGGTTCATGCTGTGGAGGGTATAGAGATGTGTTGTGTTGACTGGTTAATGCTGTGGAGGATATAGAGACGTGTTGTGTTGACTGGTTAATGCTGTGGAGGGTATAGAGACGTGTTGACTGGTTAATGCTGTGGAGGGTATAGAGACGTGTTGACTGGTTAATGCTGTGGAGGACATAGAGACATGTTGTGTTGACTGGTTAATGCTGTGGAGGGTATAGAGACGTGTTGACTGGTTAATGCTGTGGAGGATATAGAGACGTGTTGTGTTGACTGGTTAATGTTGTGGAGGATATAGATACGTGTTGTGTTGACTGGTTAATGTTGTGGAGGATATAGAGACGTGTTGTGTTGACTGGTTAATGTTGTGGAGGATATAGAGACGTGTTGTGTTGACTGGTTAATGCTGTGGAGGGTATAGAGATGTGTTGTGTTGACTGGTTAATGCTGTGGAGGATATAGAGACGTGTTGTGTTGACTGGTTAATGAGTGTGGAGGATATAGATACGTGTTGTGTTGACTGGTTAATGACGTGGAGGATATAGAGACGTGTTGACTGGTTAATGAGTGTGGAGGATATAGAGACTTGTTGTGTTGACTGGTTAATGACGTGGAGGATATAGAGACGTGTTGACTGGTTAATGAGTGTGGAGGATATAGAGACGTGTTGTGTTGACTGGTTAATGACGTGGAGGATATAGAGACGTGTTGACTGGTTAATGAGTGTGGAGGATATAGAGACGTGTTGTGTTGACTGGTTAATGACGTGGAGGATATAGAGACGTGTTGACTGGTTAATGAGTGTGGAGGATATAGAGACGTGTTGTGTTGACTGGTTAATGAGTGTGGAGGATATAGAGACGTGTTGTGTTGACTGGTTATTGACGTGGAGGATATAGAGACGTGTTGTGTTGACTGGTTAATGTTGTGGAGGATATAGAGACGTGTTGACTGGTTAATGAGTGTGGAGGATATAGAGACGTGTTGTGTTGACTGGTTAATGACGTGGAGGATATAGAGACGTGTTGTGTTGACTGGTTAATGCTGTGGAGGGTATAGAGACGTGTTGACTGGTTAATGAGTGTGGAGGATATAGAGACGTGTGGTGTTGACTGGTTAATGCTGTGGAGGACATAGAGACGTGTTGTGTTGACTGGTTAATGCTGTGGAGGGTATAGAGACGTGTTGACTGGTTAATGCTGTGGAGGATATAGAGACGTGTTGTGTTGACTGGTTAATGTTGTGGAGGATATAGAGACGTGTGGTGTTGACTGGTTAATGCTGTGGAGGATATAGAGACGTGTTGTGTTGACTGGTTAATGACGTGGAGGATATAGAGACGTGTTGACTGGTTAATGTTGTGGAGGATATAGAGACGTGTGGTGTTGACTGGATAATGCTGTGGAGGATATAGAGACGTGTTGTGTTGACTGGTTAATGACGTGGAGGATATAGAGACGTGTTGTGTTGACTGGTTAATGCTGTGGAGGGTATAGAGACGTGTTGACTGGTTAATGACGTGGAGGATATAGAGACGTGTTGTGTTGACTGGTTAATGACGTGGAGGATATAGAGACGTGTTGACTGGTTAATGCTGTGGAGGATATAGAGACGTGTTGTGTTGACTGGTTAATGACGTGGAGGATATAGAGACGTGTTGTGTTGACTGGTTAATGACGTGGAGGATATAGCGATGTGTTGTGTTGACTGGTTAATGCTGTGGAGGATATAGAGACGTGTTGTGTTGACTGGTTAATGACGTGGAGGATATAGAGACGTGTTGACTGGTTAATGACGTGGAGGATATAGAGACGTGTTGACTGGTTAATGAGTGTGGAGGATATAGAGACGTGTTGTGTTGACTGGTTAATGACGTGGAGGGTATAGAGATGTGTTGTGTTGACTGGTTAATGACGTGGAGGATATAGAGACGTGTTGACTGGTTAATGCTGTGGAGGATAGAGACGTGTTGACTGGTTAATGTTGTGGAGGATATAGAGACGTGTTGACTGGTTAATGTTGTGGAGGATATAGAGACGTGTGGTGTTGACTGGTTAATGACGTGGAGGATATAGAGACGTGTTGTGTTGACTGGTTAATGCTGTGGAGGATATAGAGACGTGTTGTGTTGACTGGTTAATGCTGTGGAGGATATAGAGACGTGTTGTGTTGACTGGTTAATGCTGTGGAGGATATAGAGACGTGTTGACTGGTTAATGACGTGGAGGATATAGAGACGTGTTGTGTTGACTGGTTAATGCTGTGGAGGGTATAGAGACGTGTTGACTGGTTAATGACGTGGAGGATATAGAGACGTGTTGACTGGTTAATGACGTGGAGGATATAGAGACGTGTTGTGTTGACTGGTTAATGCTGTGGAGGGTATAGAGACGTGTTGACTGGTTAATGACGTGGAGGATATAGAGACGTGTTGACTGGTTAATGACGTGGAGGATATAGAGACGTGTTGTGTTGACTGGTTAATGCTGTGGAGGGTATAGAGACGTGTTGACTGGTTAATGACGTGGAGGATATAGAGACGTGTTGTGTTGACTGGTTAATGACGTGGAGGATATAGAGGCGTGTTGACTGGTTAATGCTGTGGAGGATATAGAGACGTGTTGTGTTGACTGGTTAATGACGTGGAGGATATAGAGACGTGTTGTGTTGACTGGTTAATGACGTGGAGGATATAGCGATGTGTTGTGTTGACTGGTTAATGCTGTGGAGGATATAGAGACGTGTTGTGTTGACTGGTTAATGACGTGGAGGGTATAGAGACGTGTTGACTGGTTAATGCTGTGGAGGATAGAGACGTGTTGACTGGTTAATGTTGTGGAGGATATAGAGACGTGTTGACTGGTTAATGAGTGTGGAGGATATAGAGACGTGTTGTGTTGACTGGTTAATGACGTGGAGGATATAGAGACGTGTGGTGTTGACTGGTTAATGACGTGGAGGATATAGAGACGTGTTGTGTTGACTGGTTAATGACGTGGAGGATATAGAGACGTGTTGTGTTGACTGGTTAATGCTGTGGAGGATATAGAGACGTGTTGACTGGTTAATGAGTGTGGAGGATATAGAGACGTGTTGTGTTGCCTGGTTAATGAGTGTGGAGGATATAGAGACGTGTTGTGTTGACTGGTTAATGCTGTGGAGGGTATAGAGACGTGTGGTGTTGACTGGTTAATGCTGTGGAGGGTATAGAGACGTGTTGACTGGTTAATGAGTGTGGAGGATATAGAGACGTGTGGTGTTGACTGGTTAATGACGTGGAGGGTATAGAGATGTGTTGACTGGTTAATGCTGTGGAGGGTATAGAGACGTGTTGTGTTGACTGGTTAATGCTGTGGAGGGTATAGAGATGTGTTGACTGGTTAATGCTGTGGAGGGTATAGAGATGTGTTGACTGGTTAATGCTGTGGAGGGTATAGAGACGTGTTGACTGGTTAATGACGTGGAGGATATAGAGACGTGTTGTGTTGACTGGTTAATGCTGTGGAGGGTATAGAGACGTGTTGACTGGTTAATGACGTGGAGGATATAGAGACGTGTTGTGTTGACTGGTTAATGACGTGGAGGATATAGAGGCGTGTTGACTGGTTAATGCTGTGGAGGATATAGAGACGTGTTGTGTTGACTGGTTAATGACGTGGAGGGTATAGAGATGTGTTGTGTTGACTGGTTAATGACGTGGAGGGTATAGAGATGTGTTGTGTTGACTGGTTAATGACGTGGAGGATATAGAGACGTGTTGACTGGTTAATGCTGTGGAGGATAGAGACGTGTTGACTGGTTAATGTTGTGGAGGATATAGAGACGTGTTGACTGGTTAATGAGTGTGGAGGATATAGAGACGTGTTGTGTTGACTGGTTAATGACGTGGAGGATATAGAGACGTGTGGTGTTGACTGGTTAATGACGTGGAGGATATAGAGACGTGTTGTGTTGACTGGTTAATGACGTGGAGGATATAGAGACGTGTTGTGTTGACTGGTTAATGCTGTGGAGGATATAGAGACGTGTTGACTGGTTAATGAGTGTGGAGGATATAGAGACGTGTTGTGTTGACTGGTTAATGAGTGTGGAGGATATAGAGACGTGTTGTGTTGACTGGTTAATGCTGTGGAGGGTATAGAGACGTGTTGACTGGTTAATGAGTGTGGAGGATATAGAGACGTGTGGTGTTGACTGGTTAATGCTGTGGAGGGTATAGAGACGTGTTGACTGGTTAATGAGTGTGGAGGATATAGAGACGTGTGGTGTTGACTGGTTAATGACGTGGAGGGTATAGAGATGTGTTGACTGGTTAATGCTGTGGAGGGTATAGAGACGTGTTGTGTTGACTGGTTAATGCTGTGGAGGGTATAGAGATGTGTTGACTGGTTAATGCTGTGGAGGGTATAGAGATGTGTTGACTGGTTAATGCTGTGGAGGGTATAGAGATGTGTTGACTGGTTAATGCTGTGGAGGGTATAGAGACGTGTTGTGTTGACTGGTTAATGCTGTGGAGGGTATAGAGATGTGTTGACTGGTTAATGCTGTGGAGGATAGAGACGTGTTGACTGGTTAATGCTGTGGAGGATATAGAGACGTGTTGTGTTGACTGGTTAATGAGTGTGGAGGATATAGAGACGTGTTGACTGGTTAATGCTGTGGAGGATATAGAGACGTGTTGTGTTGACTGGTTAATGTTGTGGAGGATATAGAGATGTGTTGTGTTGACTGGTTAATGTTGTGGAGGATATAGAAACGTGTTGTGTTGACTGGTTAATGAGTGTGGAGGATATAGAGACGTGTTGTGTTGACTGGTTAATGACGTGGAGGATATAGAGATGTGTTGTGTTGACTGGTTAATGTTGTGGAGGATATAGAGACGTGTTGTGTTGACTGGTTAATGTTGTGGAGGATATAGAGACGTGTTGTGTTGACTGGTTAATGAGTGTGGAGGATATAGAGACGTGTTGTGTTGACTGGTTAATGACGTGGAGGATATAGAGATGTGTTGTGTTGACTGGTTAATGTTGTGGAGGGTATAGAGACGTGTAGACTGGTTAATGAGTGTGGAGGATATAGAGACGTGTTGTGTTGACTGGTTAATGCTGTGGAGGATAGAGACGTGTTGACTGGTTAATGAGTGTGGAGGATATAGAGACGTGTTGTTTTGACTGGTTAATGCTGTGGAGGATATAGAGACGTGTTGTGTTGACTGGTTAATGTTGTGGAGGATATAGAGACGTGTTGTGTTGACTGCTGTGGAGGATATAGAGACGTATTGTGTTGACTGGTTAATGCTGTGGAGGATATAGAGATGTGTTGTGTTGACTGGTTAATGCTGTGGAGGATATAGAGACGTATTGTGTTGACTGGTTAATGTTGTGGAGGATATAGAGACGTGTTGACTGGTTAATGAGTGTGGAGGGTATAGAGACGTGTTGTGTTGACTGGATAATGCTATGGAGGATATAGAGATGTGTTGTGTTGACTGGTTAATGAGTGTGGAGGTAATTGATTGGAGGCTGTAATTAGTAGATTGCTGTCATTGATTAATCACAGTCCAGTAGAGCCAACATTCTCACCTGTTGTTCATGTTATTCTGAGCATGTGTGTTTGCTCTGGTGAGCAGACTATCTCTATTCATCCCTCTCACACCATGTACCATCACTAGAGACTTCCTGTCTTCCTTCCAACAGGACAGGACACAGAACATTCTGTATTATCTTTCCTATGCTCATTCACTTCTCCTTTTAAATGTCCTCCATTTTACCCATCATTCCATCCTTCTCATCTTTTCAGTGTTCAGTCATCCTTTCCTCTCTCACTTTTCTTCATTCCTTGCTTCCTTTTTCATCCTCTATTTCTCATTGTCTTCTTTCCCTCTCTCTCTTCACTGTTTGTTAGGTCTCAGGTTCTGCCGTTGTCATTTCGGATTAGTGCTGATTAGTCTAATTATTATGATTTTTCATTGCTTTTTGGACAAGGTATCAGATGGAACTCTTCTAAATGACTCATGTATTTTATCACTTGTTAAGTCACTTTGCTAATATGATAATTATTGTGCTAATCAGCAAGTTTCCTTGAGATACTAAAAGTTTAAGGATGTTCTGTCACATCTCCAGATTCTTGTCAGATAGCTGGTGCTGTTACAGTACAGTACACGCTGTCTGGTACAGAATAAAAGGGGAGAAATGGAAAATATTGCCCATATACAGGTGTGTGTGTGTATTACTGGCTCTAGTTGAAGTGTGTCGGGAAGGCTCCCTGATTGATAGTGTGGTTGTGTAAGAGAGGCTGGATGGACTCCTCCAGACAGGCAGTGTCATGGTAACAGACAGTAACCCACGGTAGAGTGTCCTTCTCAAGCTGAGGTGTGTGTGTGTGTGTGTATGCACATGTATGTGTGTGTGTTTCCGCACCCGTGTGTGCATGTGTTTGTGTGAGCATGGGGGACAAAATCCCTCATTTCACTGTGAGACCAGCAGATTCCCAGGGTGATGTATGAGGTCACTCAACCATTCAGAGGCTCAGCCTTCTCCAGAGCTCAGCCTTCACCACCTGAAAGGTCACACTGGAGAGTGTTTGTCGTGTCCGCTTGAGCTATTGCCCCATTATTACCCTTACTAGATATCTGTCTCTGTCACCTTCTATCTCTCTACCTCCCCGTCTCCCTCTGTTTCTCTGTCTACTTGTCTGTGGATAGATGCTTTCATCTAAGCAGCTTTTTTAGAAATATGAATAAAGACATGTTTACCAGCCTATGCTATCACTCAGTAAAATGGTCAATAGCACCATCAGAGGGTCCTTGAACAGCCAATTAGAATTGCTCCAGACACATCGAAGTGTTCAACCAATCATATAGTCCTAGATTGGTTTATGAGAACATAATCTATTCTTCAAGGGACCCATTGCCTTCCTCCTGGACTTAAGCCCAAGTCATAATGCCTTCTCATCACTCTGGCTGAGGTGAGTGTGTGACTGCTTCACACCATCAGTGTGACAATCGCTCAGTCAGCCTTGTTAAAAATTCCATCAAAACTCAACGCTGAGGTTGTTGTGTTGCTTTTCTGTATTCTTTCCTTTATTTACATTCCATTCAAAATGTTCATTAAAATGCAAAGGATCCCCCCCCCTCACTTAAAAAGAAACTATCTCCCAAATCCCTCAGCACTTGAGAATTATCTTGATTTGTAAGGCTTTGTTCTTTTCTCCTCTGCTTTTGCTCTCTCTCTCTCTGTCTGAGGACTCCCTAGTGTTTGGGGGGTTCTGTGTAGAGGGGTGGAGACAGGGGGTCTCTCTTTGCTGTACTGGGGGGATTACTCCCACTTTGACTCTTTCTGTGAACTTTAGAGTTCAACGCCGAGGATTAGAACGTGGAGCACTGATAACCAGCCTGAAGGACAGAATCCTGCCATCAACACTGGTTTACATCTGACAATTGTGTTTTCTTAGAGAAATTTAAATAAATCAATTAACCTATTCAACTCAAAATATATAACTATTTTCTGATGACTTACAAGGTATTCATTTACATTTACATTTAAGTCATTTAGCAGACGCTCTTATCCAGAGCGACTTACAAATTGGTGCATTCACCTTATGACATCCAGTGGAACAGTCACTTTACAATAGTGCATCTGAATCTTAAAGGGGGGGGGGTGAGAAGGATTACTTATCCTATCCTAGGTATTCCTTAAAGAGGTGGGGTTTCAGGTGTCTCCGGATGGTGGTGATTGACTCCGCTGTCCTGGCGTCGTGAGGGAGTTTGTTCCACCATTGGGGGGCCAGAGCAGCGAACAGTTTTGACTGGGCTGAGCGGGAACTGTACTTCCTCAGTGGTAGGGAGGCGAGCAGGCCAGAGGTGGATGAACGCAGTGCCCTTGTTTGGGAGTAGGGCCTGATCAGAGCCTGGAGGTACTGAGGTGCCGTTCCCCTCACAGCTCCGTAGGCAAGCTGTGAGGGGAACGGCACCTCAGTACCTCCAGGCTCTGATCAGGCCCTATACCCAAACAAGGGCACTGCGTTCATCCACCTCTGGCCTGCTCGCCTCCCTACCACTGAGGAAGTACAGTTCATTCGATTTAGTGCAGAATGTACTGCATTTAGTGCAGTACATTCATTCGAGTTAGTGCAGAAATAATGTATTAATGATGTGTAAGTGTAGCAGGATAGAACGTCTTGTGAACGTACAAACAACGCTTTTACATTGCAGATGGTTTGCATTCCCTTTTTCACTCTTTCTCCCTCTTCATCATGTTGTTCTCTTCTCTCTCAGATCACTTCTCTTCTGGTAGGACTCTTCTGCCCTTTTCCATTAGTGCTAACATGATGTACTGTATTCTCCTCTTGTTTGGTTGGGCTTGGTTACTGTGCCAAATTGATCTGGAATCCAATGTCCCTGAAACTATTCCATCAAGGTGTGCCGGTAGGGATGTGTGTTTCTGTGTGTGCGATACAGCATGCACAGTAAGTGTTTGGGTATGTGTGTACCTTCGCAGCCTGCAAAACACAGAGGGCATGTGTTGGTGCTTCAACAATCTGCATCATCACTAGATTTAAAATGAATAAAGAAATTAAGGAATTCACCGCACAAAGGTGTGAGTGCAATGAGGTGAAAAATAATCCTCATTTCGCTGTGGCTCTGGCTAATGAGTACTACTGTGAAAGCTGCACAGTACACTCTGTTTTATTAACAGATTTATCTGGTACCCAACCTAAACATTACTTATCCTCTCCTGTAACTCTACCCAGATCTCTAAGTATATTAGGTTTGATACATGAAGAATTACACTTACACAAAATAGATACTAATTTGATGCCAGCTCTCTAAAACATTTTTTTTTCCAAAGTAAAGTAAGTGAGGGCTATCACTTTTACAGCTCATACAATCACGTTCTCTCAAGTTAAAGGTACTGTAGAGCTGTGTTGAGTCTGGGCGGGTTTTCAGGCAGACAGGTGTGTGCCTGGTGCTCTGGGCTGATATCATTCTTCTCTTAGACAGCACATATGAATGCTCTTGAAGATTCCTGTCCTTTGTTCAATGACTCCTCTTCAACTAGCTTGGATATCTGATCGACAAATCCTTGAAAAAGTTGGATGGTGTGACAAGTAAATAGCACTTCTGTCTCTTTCTCTGTCTGTATGTGTGTCTGTGTGTTGTGTAAGTGTGTGTGCCTGTATGTGCATGTCTGTCTGTGTGACCATCACGTTTTGTACTGTAGTATGTGCATGTCTGTCTGTGTGACCCACCACGTTTTGTACTGTAGTATGTGCATGTCTGTCTGTGTGACCCACCACGTTTTGTACTGTAGTATGTATATGTCTGTCTGTGTGACCCACTACGTTTTGTACTGTAGTATGTGTATGTCTGTCTGTGTGTGACCCACCACGTTTTGTACTGTAGTATGTGCACAGGAAGTCTTAACAAACACATCTGTTTGTGCAACAGTCCCCTACTGCAGAGTATTAGACTGACATGTTTATCAGATTATGACTGATTATGGTGAGGGCATATAGCCAAGCGGCTGAAGCAGGGGAATTGGCTGTGGAAAGATAGGGAGAACAGTTATCCAGATGACGGAGGGAAGGCCAGAGGGGAAATGAGACCAATACAGATAAACTGATGACGTATGATGGGACTTTTGTCTCACTGCAACTTTGCCTTTGTGAAAACAACCTCATTGTAGCAGTCTGGGAGTAAGTTACATTACTCCTTCAAAAGAAAGTATTGACTTGTGTTTGTATTGTTTTTAAGATATGACACAGCACTTGAACAGGGGCAGATGTCTGATGTTACTACTTTACAGGAGAGGCATTTTAAAGTCATTTTTTTGTTTGTCAGAAATGACTTCTTCAATATGTGAACTTTCATGTCATGTTAATTTAAATTTAAATTTCTGTTACGAACAAAATAATCTGAAACACAACCAAAACAAACTCATATGGTGTCCAACAAAGCTTGATGTGCTAGGAATATGGGACCAAATACTACACCCTTGACTGCTTTAATACACATATAAGTGCATTTTTGCAATTCTTTTGGCCCCCTAAAATGGGGGGGGGGACTATGTACAAAAAGTGCTGTAATTTCTAAATGAATAACTCTTATTGGCCTTGGATTATTCACAAGGAGCCTCTTAGAATCCCTTGCCCTGGACGCCTGCTCCTCTACTAATCTTCACTGCCTCAGCATATGACACCTTCTATACTACTCTGATCCTGGACAACTCAACCTGCCTTTCTCTAACTGCATTTCAACTCTAGGCCTACTGATGCTTTTGTCGCTACAACTGTTGCGTAGGTATAGCGAATGTGGCCCCTGGTATTCACACCTGTGCTCTAGCCAACAGCTCACAGATACAGTGTGGGTATAGTCTTCACGATGACATTATTATGGACAAAAGAGCAGATTGTATTTATTTGTCAAATGGCAGCCAAGCATCGATCATCATGTCACCAGAATAAAACCCTCAATATTTATTGAAAATAGCATCAAGCTCATCACTGTACACTTTCACCACCCTGGGAAGTTCATCTTAATTTATTTAATCTGTAACCTTATGTCGTGTCTTTGGCTATGCCGGATTAAGTGATATGAAATGCTATTCTATAAAATAATGTCTCTGTAATTAATATTACCTGATTAAGCTAATCAGGTCAATAATTAACTGCGAAGTCTGGGCACCACAAAATAATGTTTATAAAGCTGTTATCTTCCGAATAAACTCTTAAAGATCAATAGCAGTCAATATTTAATCGTCACCTTATTTAGTCTCATCTGAAGTTGTAAGTTCTTGGTTATCTTCATGAACCCTGGCTAACAAGTTGAATCAGCAATACAGAATTTGGTTTAATTATTTATTTACTAAATACCTAACTAATCACACAGAATTACATATACACAGAATGAATGATACACTGATATAGTGGCTAGTTCCGAAAAGATAAGGGGAGGTTTGAGTGAAAGAGCGGGAAGACTGAGGAACAAAGGGCGAAGCTGTGCTATCTTATGCATTCTAAATTACTGCCCATTTGAAAAAGGAGAATGCAATAAATATTTACTCTGACCTGCGCTTCGGTAGATTGGTCGTCGATGGAAGACGGGTTTGTCCAGCATGGATCTCTGGTGGTAGAATATGGATACTTGGTAGTACCGTCGTCGTGTGGTAGAACATATACTCTGTCCGTCCTCGCCCACGTCTGCAGTTGCTGCGCTAATGCGACGGCTAGGAGGTATCACTTCTTTAGTGAATAAGAGTTCAAAGTTCATACCAAGTTGCCATACTTTAAGCTCATGCTATATTCTATCACTTCTTTAGTGAATAAGAGTTCAAAGTTCATACCAAGTTGGTATAGTTGAAATTCATCCTTCTGGCGTGTAGGTCGTCACCTTCACATTGAAATTCAATGCTAATTTCGTTAGATTCTTGCTGAGGTTGGCATAGCTCTGTCGGTGGTCTTTGTCCCCTCAATGTGGGGACCTAGAGTCCACATGTCCTTGGAACAGCTTATTATCTGAGCCCTTTTAACGTAGGACTGTCGCCCTAATGTCCTCGGAACAGAAAGTTACATTTTCATCAAGGGCTTTATATAGGAGGGGAGAGAAGGGTGTGTTTCATAGTTTATAATCAATGTCTGTTCACATGGGCGGGGCCACTGAGTCGAGCATAGTTTGACAAAAGTTCTCTCATTAAGAGTACAAATTACATTTAATCTTTTCATAAATAGTTTCATATTTAAACATTTAAATTGCACAACAATTCCATATGAATCTGATAACTATAATGTGTAGACTTTCCAAGATACGGTTTATGTCGTCCTATCATCAGTAATAATGTCTCAGACGCCAACTTATCTGGCATCATATTCATTTAGTACCAACCCATATTTTCAGCTGGTTGGATTGCCAAAATATGGTTCCTTTCCCCCCACCTTTTGATCTTCCCAGACTCTCTATGTTTTAACAAAGGTATTTCAAGAGTCCTTCTGTAGAGTCAAGAGAGAGGCAAGGGAGAAAGGTATTTATGGGGGGTCATAAACCTTACTTACAGGCCAATGTTACGACACCAATAAACTGAAACTGAAAACTCACATTTTATTTGTCACATGAGAATACATCAAGTGTAGACTTTACCGTAAAATACTTACTTATGAGCCCTTTCCCAACAGAGCATTTCAAGTAAGAAAATTTGCAAATAGATAAAGGACACACACTTAGTGGGAGGACCACACAATATATCACTGCGTGACTCCAAGTTAACTAAGATATGATAGTTATTAAATCAATATTTGTGAATAAAAGTATTTGCCACCATTTCTCGCATTATACATTTTAGACACTAAAAGATCACACCTTGTCGAGTGTATTTTGTTTCGTCGATATTTGAAAATTTTATCAATAAATTTTCTGCTTCCATCAGGCCTGTCATTAAATGTTTATTCCGACATGTTTTACTCACATAAAAAGCCCTTTTGAGGATGCTGGAATTATATTTTGGACCAACGTGTGCATGCTTAAAGAATAATTTTAAAGTAGCATAACCAGATTCAAACATTGGACTGGTTGTGTTTATGCCACATATAAAAGGTAATACATTTGAATAAGCTAAATTACAAATATTTAGGCTATAAAGCGTTAGGTTCTAGGTCAGCAATGAATAGCCGCATGGATTGGAGATCCTGAATAACTGGTCCTGCCGAGAGTATATGTGGCCACATTATTATAGGACGACTTGGGAGAATGATGATTCACAACAGACAGTGTATCAAAAGTTAAAAATACAGCCAGACTGGCCTGCTACTGTGCCTTTTGAGATTTTTATCAACTGTCTAGAGTAGACCCAGAAGTGATCCAAATGGAATGAAACATTCAAATCACAGGGCTTTTGTGCCATTATTCAAATGTCATTTTCACTGCAGCCTAGAGTATAATTTTGGACTCACGTGAAAACAATTATGCAATTGTTCATTGTATTGTGGTGTTGTTGGCTAGCCTAGCCCAGATGATTGTATTGTCCCTTAACAAGATAAATAGGGGAGCATTTTGAGCTGTGCGTCTCGTGTCTTCACTGTTTCCACTGGCCACACACTGGTTGAATCAACGTTGTTTTAATGTAATTTCAATGATACGTTGAACCAACGTGGAATTGAGGTTTGTGCCCAATGTGTTGTTTCATGCACCAGGCCTCAGCTATTCCTATTTGTTCTTGTGGATTCATATTGGAGCAGCTTTGAATGCTTTTATGTGTGGTGTGATTGCTAGTTAGCCTACTGCAGATCTGGACAAACGATCCACCTACCACTGTTGTCACTAACAATGGTGGATAGAGGGCAGGATAGACAGACTGGTAGACTATATTGACCTATGGTATTGAAAAGGTTAGCGTGCAGAAAAGCGTAGTGCGTAAGGGATGTACCAAAACGCCTTGACATAGGGGAGTTGCATGAAACCAGATGAGGATATTTGTTAGGATGGAAGAAATTATATAGTAAAACCTGCAACAGAGTGAACGTAAACCGGGGAAAAACACACTACCCTCAACTGTGCCCAATAGAAAACGAGACAATAGTCCACCCCCTGTATAAAAAAATATATATTAGAATTTGGTAAGGCATGGAAAAAGACAGACCGGAACCTTCCCATTAGCCATGATTGGTTGAGATAATAGTGGGCCTGTCCAGGCCTAGAGATGAGTTCTGATTGGTCTGCTATGTTACAGGCTTCTGTCAATAACCAGAATGGGAGCTTCATTGCTGTGTGTTGCATTATGTTGAAGGGTGTTTCTTCTCATAAACATTTGTATGCATATGTTTCCACTTACACATTATTTATATATTTAACATCCTGATATTATGTTGCTCGTTTGTACGTTGCTTGTTTGCTTGTGTTTCCTGCTGCTGTGTTACTTGTCTCTGTATTCTTCATGCTGTGCCATAGGTGTTCTTTCTTGGTCTCCCACCCTCTCTCCCTACCCTCTCTCTTTATGATAGTGCATCACGTGGTGATATGTAATATATGACTGGGGCCCAGTGACCCTGAAGCCAAACCGATATTGGCCCAATCTGGGTTCTTTAGTGATATGGATGGTGATAAAATAAAGATGAGACGGGGCCCATGATATTTACAGAAGGACAACGTGATTGTGAGCCCTGTTTGTTCTGCTATGGAGAGCTCATGTTGTGATGAAAAGCAAGAGGACGATATTAAAACTGAACCATTTTGTAAACGATTGAAAGATGGACAGATGGAAGGAGAGAGAGTGAAGGGCCGACGAAAGGAGAGAGAGTGAAGGACCGATGGAAGGAGAGAGAGTGAAGGACCGACGGAAGGAGAGAGAGACTGAAGGACAGACCGAAGGAGAGAGACTGAAGGACAGACAGAAGGAAAGAGACTGAAGGACAGACAGAAGAAGAGAGACTGAAGGACAGACAGAAGGAGAGAGAGTGAAGGACAGACAGAAGGAGAGAGACGGAGGACAGACAGGAGTGAGAGAAGGAGAGTGAAGGACAGACAGAAGGACAGACTGAAGGACAGACAGGAGAGAGACTGAAGGACAGACAGGAGAGAGACTGAAGGACAGACAGGAGAGAGATTGAAGGACAGACAGAAGGAGAGAGACTGAAGGACAGACAGAAGGAGAGAGACTGAAGGACAGACAGAAGGAGAGAGACTGAAGGACAGACAGAAGGAGAGAGACTGAAGGACAGACAGAAGGAGAGAGACTGAAGGACAGACAGAAGGAGAGAGTGAAGGACAGACGGAAGGAGAGAGAGTGAAGGACAGACAGAAGGAGAGAGAGTGAAGGACAGACAGAAGGAGAGAGAGTGAAGGACAGACGGAAGGAGAGAGTGAAGGACAGACGGAAGGAGAGAGAGTGAAGGACAGACAGAAGGAGAGAGAGTGAAGGACAGACAGAAGGAGAGAGAGTGAAGGACAGACGGAAGGAGAGGGAGTGAAACAGACAGAAGGAGAGAGACTGAAGGACAGACAGAAGGAGAGAGACTGAAGGACAGACAGAAGGAGAGAGACTGAAGGACAGACAGAAGGAGAGAGACTGAAGGACAGACAGAAGGAGAGAGAGTGAAGGACAGACGGAAGGAGAGAGAGTGAAGGACAGACGGAAGGAGAGAGACTGAAGGACAGACGGAAGGAGAGAGAGTGAAGGACAGACGGAAGGAGAGAGACCCACCTTCCGGAGACACCTGAAACCCCACCTCTTTAAGGAATACCTAGGATAGGTTAAGTAATCCCTCTCACCCCACCCCCCCTAAGTTTTAGATGCACTATTGTTAAGTGACTGTCCCACTAGATGTCATAAGGTGAATGCACCAATTTGTAAGTCGCTCTGGATAAGAGTGTCTGCTAAATGACTTAAATGTAAATGTAGAGTGAAGGACAGACGGAAGGAGAGAGAGTGAAGGACAGACGGAAGGAGAGAGAGTGAAGGACAGACGGAAGGAGAGAGAGTGAAGGACAGACGGAAGGAGAGAGAGTGAAGGACAGACGGAAGGAGAGAGAGTGAAGGACAGACGGAAGGAGAGAGAGTGAAGGACAGACGGAAGGAGAGAGAGTGAAGGACAGACGGAAGGAGAGAGAGTGAAGGACAGACGGAAGGAGAGAGAGTGAAGGACAGACGGAAGGAGAGAGAGTGAAGGACAGACGGAAGGAGAGAGAGTGAAGGACAGACGGAAGGAGAGAGAGTGAAGGACAGACGGAAGGAGAGGGAGTGAAGGACAGACGGAAGGAGAGGGAGTGAAGGACAGACGGAAGGAGAGAGACTGAAGGACAGACGGAAGGAGAGAGACTGAAAGACAGACGGAAGGAGAGAGACTGAAAGACAGACGGAAGGAGAGAGACTGAAAGACAGACGGAAGGAGAGAGACTGAAGGACAGACGGAAGGAGAGAGTGAAGGACAGACGGAAGGAGAGAGTGAAGGACAGACAGAAGGAGAGAGTGAAGAACAGACAGAAGGAGAGAGAGTGAAGGACAGACAGAAGGAGAGAGAGTGAAGAACAGACAGAAGGAGAGAGAGTGAAGGACAGAAAGAAGGAGAGAGAGTGAAGGACAGACAGAAGGAGAGGGACTGAAAGACAGACAGAAGGAGAGAGAGTGAAGGACAGACAGAAGGAGAGAGAGTGAAGAACAGACAGAAGGAGAGAGAGTGAAGGACAGACAGAAGGAGAGAGAGTGAATGACCGACAGAAGGAGAGAGAGTGAAGGACTGACAGAAGGAGAGAGAGTGAAGAACAGACAGAAGGAGAGAGAGTGAAGGACAGACAGAAGGAGAGGGACGGCAAGACAGACTGAAGGAGAGAGAGTGAAGGACAGACGGAAGGAGAGAGTGAAGGACAGACGGAAGGAGAGAGTGAAGGACAGACGGAAGGAGAGAGTGAAGGACAGACAGAAGG
The DNA here is from genome assembly GCF_021184085.1 of Oncorhynchus gorbuscha. Taxonomy (NCBI): domain Eukaryota; kingdom Metazoa; phylum Chordata; class Actinopteri; order Salmoniformes; family Salmonidae; genus Oncorhynchus; species Oncorhynchus gorbuscha. The sequence continues at coordinate 12,154,078 of NC_060188.1, read as the reverse complement.
AGAGAGTGAAGGACAGACAGAAGGAGAGAGTGTGAAGGACAGACTGAAGGAGAGAGAGTGAAGGACAGACAGAAGGAGAGAGTGAAGGACAGACAGAAGGAGAGAGAGTGAAGGACCGACAGAAGGAGAGAGAGTGAAGGACAGACAGAAGGAGAGAGAGTGAAGTACAGACAGAAGGAGAGAGAGTGAAGGACAGACAGAAGGAGAGAGAGTGAAGGACAGGCAGAAGGAGAGCGAGTGAAGGACAGACAGAAGGAGAGAGTGAAGGACAGACAGAAGGAGAGAGTGTGAAGGACAGACTGAAGGAGAGAGAGTGAAGGACAGACAGAAGGAGAGAGAGTGAAGGACAGACAGAAGGAGAGAGAGTGAAGGACAGACAGAAGGAGAGAGAGTGAAGGACAGACAGAAGGAGAGAGAGTGAAGGACAGGCAGAAGGAGAGCGAGTGAAGGACAGACAGAAGGAGAGCGAGTGAAGGACAGACTGAAGGAGAGCGAGAAGAACAGACTGAAGGAGAGCGAGAAGAACGGACTGAAGGAGAGCGAGAAGAACGGACTGAAGGAGAGCGAGAAGAACGGACTGAAGGAGAGCGAGAAGAACGGACTGAAGGAGAGCGAGAAGAACAGACTGAAGGAGAGCGAGAAGAACAGACGGAAGGAGAGGGAGTGAAGGACAGACGGAAGGAGAGGGAGTGAAGGACAGACTGAAGGAGAGCGAGAAGAACAGACTGAAGGAGAGCGAGAAGAACAGACTGAAGGAGAGCGAGAAGAACGGACTGAAGGAGAGCGAGAAGAACGGACTGAAGGAGAGCGAGAAGAACAGACTGAAGGAGAGCGAGAAGAACAGACGGAAGGAGAGGGAGTGAAGGACAGACGGAAGGAGAGGGAGTGAAGGACAGACGGAAGGAGAGAGAGTGAAGGACAGACGGAAGGAGAGAGAGTGAAGGACAGACAGGAGAGGGACTGAAAGACAGACTGAAGGAGAGAGAGTGAAGGACAGACAGAAGGAGAGAGTGAAGGACAGACAGAAGGAGAGAGAGTGAAGGACAGACGGAAGGAGAGAGAGTGAAGGACAGACGGAAGGAGAGAGAGTGAAGGACAGACGGAAGGAGAGAGAGTGAAGGACAGACGGAAGGAGAGAGAGTGAAGGACAGACGGAAGGAGAGAGAGTGAAGGACAGACGGAAGGAGAGAGAGTGAAGGACAGACGGAAGGAGAGGGAGTGAAGGACAGACGGAAGGAGAGAGAGTGAAGGACAGACGGAAGGAGAGAGAGTGAAGGACAGACGGAAGGAGAGAGAGTGAAGGACAGACGGAAGGAGAGAGAGTGAAGGACAGACGGAAGGAGAGAGAGTGAAGGACAGACGGAAGGAGAGAGAGTGAAGGACAGACGGAAGGAGAGAGAGTGAAGGACAGACGGAAGGAGAGGGAGTGAAGGACAGACGGAAGGAGAGAGACTGAAGGACAGACGGAAGGAGAGAGACTGAAGGACAGACGGAAGGAGAGAGACTGAAAGACAGACGGAAGGAGAGAGACTGAAAGACAGACAGAAGGAGAGAGACTGAAAGACAGACGGAAGGAGAGAGACTGAAGGACAGACGGAAGGAGAGAGTGAAGGAGGACAGACAGAAGGAGAGAGTGAAGGACAGACAGAAGGAGAGGGACTGAAAGACAGACAGAAGGAGAGAGAGTGAAGGACAGACAGAAGGAGAGAGAGTGAAGAACAGACAGAAGGAGAGAGAGTGAAGGACAGACAGAAGGAGAGAGAGTGAATGACAGACAGAAGGAGAGAGAGTGAAGGACTGACAGAAGGAGAGAGAGTGAAGAACAGACAGAAGGAGAGAGAGTGAAGGACAGACAGAAGGAGAGGGACGGAAAGACAGACTGAAGGAGAGAGAGTGAAGGACAGACGGAAGGAGAGAGTGAAGGACAGACGGAAGGAGAGAGTGAAGGACAGACGGAAGGAGAGAGTGAAGGACAGACGGAAGGAGAGAGTGAAGGACAGACTGAAGGAGAGAGTGAAGGACAGACAGAAGGAGAGCGAGAAGAACAGACGGAAGGAGAGGGAGTGAAGGACAGACGGAAGGAGAGCGAGTGAAGGACAGACTGAAGGAGAGCGAGAAGAACAGACTGAAGGAGAGCGAGAAGAACAGACTGAAGGAGAGCGAGAAGAACGGACTGAAGGAGAGCGAGAAGAACGGACTGAAGGAGAGCGAGAAGAACAGACTGAAGGAGAGCGAGAAGAACAGACGGAAGGAGAGGGAGTGAAGGACAGACGGAAGGAGAGGGAGTGAAGGACAGACGGAAGGAGAGGGAGTGAAGGACAGACGGAAGGAGAGAGAGTGAAGGACAGACTGAAGGAGAGAGAGTGAAGGACAGACAGGAGAGGGACTGAAAGACAGACTGAAGGAGAGAGAGTGAAGGACAGACAGAAGGAGAGAGTGAAGGACAGACAGAAGGAGAGAGAGTGAAGGACAGACAGAAGGAGAGAGAGTGAAGGACAGACAGAAGGAGAGAGAGTGAAGAACAGACAGAAGGAGAGAGAGTGAAGGACAGACAGAAGGAGAGAGAGTGAAGGACAGACGGAAGGAGAGAGAGTGAAGGACAGACGGAAGGAGAGAGAGTGAAGGACAGACGGAAGGAGAGAGAGTGAAGGACAGACGGAAGGAGAGAGAGTGAAGGACAGACGGAAGGAGAGAGAGTGAAGGACAGACGGAAGGAGAGAGAGTGAAGGACAGACGGAAGGAGAAGGAGGGAGTGAAGGACAGACTGAAGGAGAGAGAGTGAAGGACAGACGGAAGGAGAGAGAGTGAAGGACAGACGGAAGGAGAGAGAGTGAAGGACAGACGGAAGGAGAGAGAGTGAAGGACAGACGGAAGGAGAGGGAGTGAAGGACAGACGGAAGGAGAGGGAGTGAAGGACAGGCGGAAGGAGAGAGACTGAAGGACAGACGGAAGGAGAGAGACTGAAGGACAGACGGAAGGAGAGAGACTGAAGGACAGACGGAAGGAGAGAGACTGAAGGACAGACGGAAGGAGAGAGACTGAAAGACAGACGGAAGGAGAGAGACTGAAGGACAGACGGAAGGAGAGAGTGAAGGAGGACAGACAGAAGGAGAGAGTGAAGGACAGACAGAAGGAGAGGGACTGAAAGACAGACAGAAGGAGAGAGAGTGAAGGACAGACAGAAGGAGAGAGAGTGAAGAACAGACAGAAGGAGAGAGAGTGAAGGACCGACAGAAGGAGAGAGAGTGAAGAACAGACAGAAGGAGAGAGAGTGAAGGACCGACAGAAGGAGAGAGAGTGAAGAACAGACAGAAGGAGAGAGAGTGAAGGACAGACGGAAGGAGAGAGTGAAGGAGGACAGACTGAAGGAGAGAGTGAAGGACAGACAGAAGGAGAGGGACTGAAAGACAGACAGAAGGAGAGAGAGTGAAGGACAGACAGAAGGAGAGAGAGTGAAGAACAGACAGAAGGAGAGAGAGTGAATGACCGACAGAAGGAGAGAGAGTGAAGGACTGACAGAAGGAGAGAGAGTGAAGAACAGACAGAAGGAGAGAGAGTGAAGGACAGACAGAAGGAGAGGGACGGAAAGACAGACTGAAGGAGAGAGAGTGAAGGACAGACGGAAGGAGAGAGTGAAGGACAGACGGAAGGAGAGAGTGAAGGACAGACGGAAGGAGAGGGAGTGAAGGACAGACGGAAGGAGAGGGAGTGAAGGACAGACGGAAGGAGAGAGAGTGAAGGACAGACGGAAGGAGAGAGAGTGAAGGACAGACAGGAGAGGGACTGAAAGACAGACTGAAGGAGAGAGAGTGAAGGACAGACAGAAGGAGAGAGTGAAGGACAGACAGAAGGAGAGAGAGTGAAGGACAGACAGAAGGAGAGAGAGTGAAGGACAGACAGAAGGAGAGAGAGTGAAGGACAGACAGAAGGAGAGAGTGAAGAACAGACAGAAGGAGAGAGAGTGAAGGACAGACAGAAGGAGAGAGAGTGAAGGACAGACTGAAGGAGAGCGAGAAGAACAGACTGAAGGAGAGCGAGAAGAACAGACTGAAGGAGAGCGAGAAGAACAGACGGAAGGAGAGAGACGGAGGACCGGGAAAGATGGCAAAAGATTGAGGGAGAGAATGTTTTTGTTGGTTTTTTTTTTGTTGTTGTGTGGCTGGTCACTGGGGCGTTGCTGCGTGGCTGGTCACTGGGGCGTTGCTTCGTGGCTGGTCACTGGGGCGTTGCTGCGTGGCTGGTCACTGGGGCGCTGCTGCGTGGCTGGTCACTGGGGCGCTGCTGCGTGGCTGGTCACTGGGGCGTTGCTGCGTGGCTGGTCACTGGGGCGTTGCTGCGTGGCTGGTCACTGGGGCTTTGCTGCGTGGCTGGTCACTGGGGCGTTGCTGCGTGGCTGGTCACTGGGGCGCTGCTGCGTGGCTGGTCACTGGGGCGCTGCTGCGTGGCTGGTCACTGGGGCGCTGCTGCGTGGCTGGTCACTGGGGCGCTGCTGCGTGGCTGGTCACTGGGGCGTTGCTGCGTGGCTGGTCACTGGGGCGTTGCTGCGTGGCTGGTCACTGGGGCGTTGCTGCGTGGCTGGTCACTGGGGTGTTGCTATTTCAAACCTGAGGTGGCTACATTGCTTTTTTCCCTTTGCGTCTGGCACTAAAGCTGAACTGCTCTGCTGGGTACCAAGCAGCTTTAACTTAATTTGTATAATCATAATCCCCAAGGTACTGTAAGTTTGTGTGGGATGCAAAGACAAATGTGTAAACATGAACAAAATGGATCGTTTGTGGTAATAACTATGTAATAACACCATTATAGTAGTATTAAAGCTGTGATCATAACAGTTATGCTAATGCAATGACTGAGGAGCAACATCATGGACAGTTTGGGTGAGATGTGTTGATGGAGGGAATGTGAGTCTCCAGCCTCCCAGTGGCCTAAAATGTCATTCAACTTCTGAGGATGGTGCTTCTCTTCTACTACATCTCAATTTCCGACTGGGTGAATCTGATTTCCGACGGTTTCATAGACTTTCACATTGAGCTCCATGTGAGAAGACTGTGTGAATGCACTGTGTCCGGTGACGTGGAGGTTTTTGAACTGAGAAAACCCTGAATTGAAGCTTGTGCTGCAGGCCTCGTCAAATTGGAAGTGGAAGTTGAAAAGTGGGAGGTCAGTAAAGGTATGGTGCTGATGGTTTGGGGGTGTGAGCAGCGGGCCAACTCCTCTGGCTTGAAGGTCGCCAGGCTCGGCCAACTCTAAAAGCTGCTCGACCATTTCTTCCCTGCTAATAGAATTTGTGCACCATCTGTTTTCTCGCGGCGTGCCAGCCCAGAACCCCTGCTAATTCTGATATAATATCCTGTTCTACGTCTTTCCTATTCCCAGAGCAAACACACCGGGGGCGGCCGCAGCAGCACATAGACACACAGAGACAGAAACCACCACGCTACCAGCTAATAAAATAACGTTTCTATGCTGCAAGAATATATCTTGCCACAAAGTAGAGCTAGGAAACATGTTTAGAGCCTTAACGATGTTGCCAGGCGACTGTTGCCTGGGCTCTGGGGTCCCTGATGGCAGACGGAGGGACAAGCCTGGTGGCAGAGCAGAGGCTTTGTACACAGGGAGATTTTTGCTGCTCGGTTGTCACCACCGTGACTATGATGGTTCTGTTCACAATGTCACGCTCTAACAGGGAGCAGGAAGGCCAACACTTCCCTTGTTCACTATCTCTTACTCGCTCAGGGGTTTTTCTTTTGAAAATAACCCACCATAAACTATAACATTATTGTTATCTCTACTTCAATTTGAGCAATTTTCTCTGACCATTGTGTGTCTTGCTGAATTTGTTATAATGCAAGACCATGAACTCGATATGAAATCTGTGCTTCAGTTCAGTGATGCCATCCCTGTTTGTGCTGGGTTGTAATCTGGCTACTTGACTGTCCCAGGTCGCCCTGCCTCTGTCTTGTTGATGTTTTCCCTGCATGCCCTTGTTTTCACAGATGAACCTTTTGCTCCAGACAAAGTGAGACGGCGACTCAACAGAGCACGCAGCGCGTGCCTCATTAAATTAAAACACTGTCAGAGGGGAATTGAAGTAATGCTGGAACACCATTGTCTGGCCCTCTTTGTCACGTCAACGAGGCCTCTGCTAGATTATTTTCTCGTCATCTCTCCATGTGTAGAGGCGTTATGGTGCATGACTACAATAAACATGACAACAGAAGGGACTACTGGTGCTGCTGTGTGGAATTGGGACTTCTGAATATAGGAATAAAAGAGAAATGTCTGTGAAAAATAGTTAATTTCACCACATGCTCCCTTCGCTAAGACTTTACTTATTATAACCATAAGTCTGACCTAGTTATTTTAAGATGAATGCACTTACTGTAAGTCGCTCTGCATAAGAGTGTCTGCTAAATGTCTAAAATGGAAATGCAATGCAAATATAAATGCTTGCTATGGTTACTGTTTGTGTTTGTAGTTGCTACATTTGCATTACACCGATTGACTTGACTTTTCCCACATTTTGTTACAGCCTTATTCTAAAATGTAGTTTAAAAAAATCCTCATCAATCTACACGCAATACCCCATAATTACAAAGTGAGAACAGGTTTTTAGACATTTTTGTAAATGTATTAAAAACAAATACCTTATTTACATAAGTATTCAGACCCTTTGTTTTGAGACTCGAAATTGAGCTCAAGTGCATCCGGTTTCTGCTGATCATCTTCGATAAGTTTCTACAACTTGATTGGAGTCTGCCTGTGGTAAATCCAATTGTTTGGACATGATTTGGAAAGGCACACAGCTGTCTATATAAGGTCCTGCAGTTGACAGTGGATGTCAGAGCAAAAGCCAAGCCATGAGGTCAAAGGAATTATCCATAGAGCTCAGAGAGAAGATTATGTGGAGGCACAGATCTGGGGAAGGGTACCGAAAAATGCAGCATTGAAGAGCCCCAAGAACACAATGGTCTCGGGAAGAAGTTTGGAACCACCAAGACTGTTCTTTGAGCTGGCCGCCTGGCCAAACCGCAATTGCGAGAGAAAGGTCTTGGTCAGAGAGGTAACCAAGAACCCAATGGTCAAATTGACAGATCTCCAGAGTTCCTCTGTGGAGATGGGAGAACCTCTCAGAAGGACAACCATCTCTGCAGTACTCCACCAATCAGGCCTTTATGGTAGGGTGGCCAGACTGAAGCCACTCCTTAGTAAAAGGCATGTGACAGCCCGCTTGGAGGGAAAGATGAATGGAGCAAAGTACAGAGAGATCCTTGATGAAAATCTGCTCCAGAGCACTCAGGACCTCAGGCTGGGGTGAAGGTTCACCTTCCAACAGGATAACAACCCTAAGCAGACAGCCAAGACAAGACAGGACAAGTCAAGTCTCTGAATGTCCTTGAGTGGTCCAGCAAAAGCCTGGACTTGAACCCGATTGAACATATCTGGAGAGACCTGGAAATAGCTGTGCAGAGACACTCCCTATCCAACCTGACAGAGCTTGAGAGGATCTGCAGAGAAGAATGGGAGAAACTCGCCAAATACATGTATGCCAAGCTTGTAGCGTCATACACAAGACGACTCAAGGCTGTAATCGCTGCCAAAGGTGCTTCAACAAAGTATTGAGTAAAGAGTCTGAACACTTATTTAAATGTGATATTTCTGCTTTTTATTTTTAATACATTTACTAACATTTCTAAAAACCTTTTTCTGCTTTGTGATTATGGGTTATTCTGTGTCGATTGAGAGGAAATTATTTAATTATTTTTTTAATAAGGCTGTAACGTAACAAAATTTGGAAAAAGTCAAGGGGTCTGAATACTTTCTGAATGCACTGTAGGATAGTATTGAAAGATGCTATGAGGACTGAGGGATTTGAAAGAGATATGGAAGTGAGAAAATGAAAATATCCCTTTGGAATTGGAAGCGTACATACCAAATTACCTGCTGCTATGTCTGTCTGACCATTTGTGATGATTGGGAATTCCCCCCTGAGGTAAAGGGCCCTCTGACCAGATTTGGGGCATTTGCCGTCCGTCAGATGCCTGTCTGTAATTTGTGATTACAGTACAAGCAGAAGGGGTGGCAGAGATTAATTCAACACGCAAATCTGATTGCCTGCATTTGCATATTAATGAGAAAAATGTTGGAGTGTTTTTTGGCAGGTGGCAAGGCAGAAGATGGTTAAAAGCTGGGAAAATTTGATATTTACTGCTTTCGTCTGGCAAGTTGAGGTCAGTGTCTGGTTGTGCATGGATTTGCATATATTAGCATACCAAATGTAGGAAGGATGTGAGAAGATTCCAGTGGTCTTCTCTCTCTTTTGTGTGGTAAGTTTTTTAAATGAAAGAGGTGTTGACCAAACACTTGTAAGGGTCATTTAGAGAAACTTTTAGTCTGCTTGAAGACTGAAAGTGTCATGGAAATGCATGGAGGGTGGAGGTCAGAGACCTGGCAGTGTGGTGCCAGGACAACAACCTCTCCCTCAATGTGAGTAAGAGAAAGGAGCTGATGGTGGACTACAGGAAAAGGAGGGCCGAACAGGCCCCTTTAACATTGATGGGGCTGTAGAGTTTCAAGTTCCTTGGTGTCCACATCACCAACAAACTATCGTGTTCCAAACATACATTTACATTTAAGTCATTTAGCAGACGCTCTTATCCAGAGCCAAGCCAGTTGTGAAGAGGTGCACGACAAAACCTGTTCCCCTCAGGAGACTGAAAAGATTTGGCATGGGTCCCCAGATCCTCAAAAGGTTCTACAGCTGCACCATCGAGAGCATCCCGACCGGTTGCATCACCGCCTGGTATGTCAACTGCTCGGGCATCTGACCATAAGGCGCTACAGAGGGTAGTGCGAACGGCCCAGTACATCACTGGGGCCAAGCTTGCTACCATCCAGGACCTATATTCTAGGCAGTAGACTTTTCTCTGCTCCCACACGGCAAGCGGTACTGGAACGCCAAGTCTAGGACCAAAAGGCTCCTCAGCAGCTTCTACCCCCAAACCATAAGACTGCTGAACAATTCTTAAAATCTCCACCAGACAATTTACATTGACCCCCCCCCTTCCCTTTTGTACCGTGCTGCTACTCGCTGTTTGTTTGTTAGCTATGCATAGTCACTTCGCCCCCACCTACATATACATAATACCTCAACTAGCCGGTACCCCCGCACACTGACTCAGTACCAGTGCCCCCTGTATATTGCCTTGTTTGTAATTCTTATTGTTACTTTTATTACTTTTTATTTTAGTCTACATGGTAAATATTTATTTATTCTTGAATTGTACTGTTGGTTAAGGGCTTGTAAGTTAGCATTTCATGGTAAAGTCTACACTTGTATTCGGCGCATGTGACAATTAAAGTTTGATTTGATTTGCATTCATTGTGGGAAAGTTCCCTACCAAAATGACAACCAAAGTATGTCTGTCCCAGACTTCTTGATATTGTTATGAAAATGACATTTCATCATCTGTCTCTCTGAACAGAGATCTGGATTTCAACCAGGAAATTACATAATTATGTCATCAACATGATCCCTGCTGGGGCTCAACGGTTCAATAAGCCTTTTGATATGCAAACTTGTTTTCATGGTTGTTGTAGTGTATAGCTCAGTCTCCTTGTTGATCTGATGTGATTGTGGTAGTAGTGTAAAGAGACTGAGCAAAACACTACTACTACCACCACAACCACACCAGGCTATACACTACTACCACCACAACCACACCAGGCTATACGGCTACACGTCTCCTTGGTGGTCTGATGTGAATTGTGGTAGTAGTGTAAAGAGACTGAGCAAAACACTACTACACAACCACACCAGACAATACACTACTACCACAACCACACCAGACTATTCACTACTAATACCACCACACCAGACTATTCACTACTACCACAACCACACCAGACTATTCACTACTACCACAACCACACCAGACTATTCACTACTACTACCACCACACCAGACTATTCACTACTACCACAACCACACCAGACTATTCACTACTACTACCACCACACCAGACTATTCACTACTACTACCACCACACCAGACTACACTACTACCACAACCACACCAGACTATTCACTACTACCACAATCATACCAGGCTATACACTACTACCACAATAACACCAGACTATACACTACAACCACAACCACACCAGACTATACACTACTACCACAACCACACCAGACTTTACACGACTACCACAACCACACCAGGCTATATACTACTACCACCACACCAGGCTATATACTACTACCACCACACCAGGCTATATACTACTACCACCACACCAGGCTATATACTACTACCACCACACCAGGCTATACACTACAACCACAACCACACAGACTACACTACTACCACAACCACACCAGACTACACTACTACCACAACCACACCAGACTAAACACTACTACCACAACCACACCAGACTATACACTACTACCACAATCACACCAGACTATACAATACCACCACAACCACACCAGGCTATACACTACTACCACAACCACACCAGACTATACACTACTACCAACACCCCACCAGGCTATACACTACTACCAATAACACCAGACTCTACACCACTACCACACCAGGCTATACACCACTACCACGACAACCACACCAGACTATACACTACCACCACAACCACACCAGACTATACACTACAACCACAACCACACCAGACTATACACTACAACCACAACCACACCAGACTTTACACAACTACCACCACCACACCAGGCTATACACTACTACCAACACAACCACACCAGGCTATACACTACTACCAACACAACCACACCAGGCTATACACTACTACCAACACAACCACACCAGGCTATACACTACTACCAACACAACCACACCAGGCTATACACTACTACCAACACAACCACACCAGGCTATACACTACTACCACCACAACCACACCAGGCTATACACTACTACCAACACAACCACACCAGGCTATACACTACTACTACCACAACCACACCAGACTATACACTACAACCACAACCACACCATGCTATACACTACAACCACAACCACACCAGGCTATACACTACTACCAACACAACCACACCAGGCTATACACTACTACCAACACAACCACACCAGGCTATACACTACTACCAACACAACCACACCAGGCTATACACTACTACCACCACAACTATACACTACTACCACCACCAACTATACACACCAGGCTATACACTACTACCAACACAACCACACCAGGCTATACACTACTACTACCACAACCACACCAGACTATACACTACAACCACAACCACACCATGCTATACACTACTACCACAACCACACCAGACTACACTACTACCACAACCACACCAGACTACACTACTACCACAACCACACCAGACTATTCACTACTACCACAACCACACCTGACTATTCACTACTACCACAACCACACCAGACTATACACTACTACCACAACCACACCAGACTACACTACTACCACAACCACACCAGACTACACTACTACCACAACCACACCAGACTACACTACTACCACAACCACACCAGACTATACACTACTACCACAACCACACCAGACTATTCACTACTACCACAACCACACCAGACTTTACACTACTACCACAACCACACCAGACTACACTACTACCACAACCACACCAGACTACACTACTACCACAACCACACCAGACTATTCACTACCACCACAATCACACCAGACTACACTACTACCACAACCACACCAGACTACACTACCACCACAATCACACCAGACTACACTACTACCACAACCACACCAGACTACACTACCACCACAACCACACCAGACTACACTACTACCACAACCACACCAGACTATTCACTACTACCACAACCACACCAGACTTTACACTACTACCACAACCACACCAGACTACACTACTACCACAACCACACCAGACTACACTACTACCACAACCACACCAGACTACACTACTACCACAACCACACCAGACTACACTACTACCACAACCACACCAGACTATTCAGACTACTACCACAACCACACCAGACTATTCACTACTACCACAACCACACCAGACTACACTACTACCACACACCAGACTACCACAACCACACCAGACTACACTACTACCACAACCACACCAGACTACACTACTACCACAACCACACCAGACTACACTACTACCACAACCACACCAGACTATACACTACTACCACAATCACACCAGACTATACAATACCACCACAATCATACCAGGCTATACACTACTACCACAACCAGACCAGACTTTACACTACTCCCCAAGCAATAACACCAGACTCTACACCACTACCACGACAACCACACCAGACTATACACTACCACCACAACCACACCAGACTATACACTACAACCACAACCACACCAGACTATACACTACTACCACAACCACACCAGGCTATACTACTACTACCAGGCTATAACTACAACCACACCAGGCTATACACTACTACCAACCACAACCACACCAGGCAACCACACCAGACTATACACTACTACCACCACACAGACCAGGCTACAACCACACAGACTACTACAACACAACCACACCAGGCTATACACTACTACCACACACAACACACACCACAACTACACCACTACACTACCAACACAACCACACCAGGCTATACACTACTACCAACACAACCACACCAGGCTATACACTACTACCACCACAACCACACCAGGCTATACACTACTACCACAACCACACCAGACTATACACTACAACCACAACCACACCATGCTATACACTACTACCACAACCACACCAGACTTTACACTACTACCACAACCACACCAGACTACACTACTACCACAACCACACCAGACTATTCACTACTACCACAACCACACCAGACTACACTACTACCACAACCACACCAGACTACACTACTACCACAACCACACCAGACTACACTACTACCACAACCACACCAGACTACACTACTACCACAACCACACCAGACTACACTACTACCACAACCACACCAGACTACACTACTACCACAACCACACCAGACTACACTACTACCACAACCACACCAGACTATTCACTACTACCACAACCACACCACTACTACCACAACCACACCAGACTTTACACTACTACCACAACCACACCAGACTACACTACTACCACAACCACACCAGACTACACTACTACCACAACCACACCAGACTATACACTACTACCACAACCACACCAGACTATACACTACTACCACAACCACACCAGACTATTCACTACTACCACAACCACACCAGACTTTACACTACTACCACAACCACACCAGACTATTCACTACCACCACAATCACACCAGACTACACTACTACCACAACCACACCAGACTATTCACTACCACCACAATCACACCAGACTACACTACTACCACAACCACACCAGACTACACTACCACCACAATCACACCAGACTACACTACTACCACAACCACACCAGACTATTCACTACCACCACAATCACACCAGACTACACTACTACCACAACCACACCAGACTACACTACCACCACAACCACACCAGACTACACTACTACCACAACCACACCAGACTACACTACTACCACAACCACACCAGACTATACACTACTACCACAACCACACCAGACTATTCACTACTACCACAACCACACCAGACTACACTACTACCACAACCACACCAGACTACACTACTACCACAACCACACCAGACTATTCACTACTACCACAACCACACCAGACTTTACACTACTACCACAACCACACCAGACTACACTACTACCACAACCACACCAGACTACACTACTACCACAACCACACCAGACTACACTACTACCACAACCACACCAGACTATTCACTACTACCACAACCACACCAGACTACTACCACAACCACACCAGACTACACTACTACCACAACCACACCAGACTACCACAACCACACCAGACTACACTACTACCACAACCACACCAGACTACACTACTACCACAACCACACCAGACTATACACTACCACCACAATCACACCAGACTATAAACTACAATCACAACACCAGGCTATATACTACTACCACCACAACCACACCAGACTATACACTACAACCACAACCACACCAGACTATACACTATACCAGACTACACTACCACCACACCACACCAGACTACACTACTACCACAACCACACCAGACTACACTACTACCACAACCACACCAGACTACACTACTACCACAACCACACCAGACTACACTACTACCACAACCACACCAGACTATTCACTACTACCACAACCACACCAGACTTTACACTACTACCACAACCACACCAGACTACTACACTACTACCACAACCACACCAGACTACACTACTACCACAACCACACCAGACTATACACTACCACACCACAACTACCACACACCAGACTATACACTACTACCACAACCACACCAGACTATACACTACCACCACAACCACACCAGACTACACTACTACCACAACCACACCAGACTATACACTACCACCACAATCACACCAGACAAACTACAACAACCACACCAGACTACACTACTACCCACAACCACACCAGACTATACACTACCACCACAACCACACCAGACTATACACTACAACCACAACCACACCAGACTTTACACAACTACCACAACCACACCAGACTATACACTACTACCACAACCACACCAGGCTATACACTACTACACCACACAACCACCACACCAGACTATACACTACTACCACCACCACACCAGGCTATACACTACTACCAACACAACCACACCAGGCTATACACTACTACCAACACAACCACACCAGGCTATACACTACTACCACAACCACACCAGACTACCAACCACAACCACACCAGACTATACACTACTACCACAACACAACCACACCAGACTATACACTACAACCACAACCACACCAGGCTATACACTACTACCACAACCACACCAGACTATACACTACAACCACAACCACACCAGACTATACACTACTACCACAACCACACCAGACTACACTACAACCACAACCACACCAGACTACACTACACCACAACCACACCAGACTATTCACTACTACCACAACCACACCAGACTATTCACTACTACCACAACCACACCAGACTACACTACTACCACAACCACACCAGACTACACTACTACCACAACCACACCAGACTACACTACTACCACAACCACACCAGACTACACTACTACCACAACCACACCAGACTACACTACTACCACAACCACACCAGACTACACTACTACCACAACCACACCAGACTATTCACTACTACCACAACCACACCAGACTTTACACTACTACCACAACCACACCAGACTACACTACTACCACAACCACACCAGACTACACTACTACCACAACCACACCAGACTATACACTACTACCACAACCACACCAGACTTTACACTACTACCACAACCACACCAGACTACACTACTACCACAACCACACCAGACTATTCACTACTACCACAACCACACCAGACTATTCACTACTACCACAACCACACCAGACTTTACACTACTACCACAACCACACCAGACTACACTACTACCACAACCACACCAGACTACACTACTACCACAACCACACCAGACTACACTACTACCACAACCACACCAGACTAAACACTACTACCACAACCACACCAGACTAAACACTACTACCACAACCACACCAGACTACACTACTACCACAACCACACCAGACTATACACTACCACCACAATCACACCAGACTATAAACTACAATCACAACACCAGGCTATATACTACTACCACCACAACCACACGAGACTATACACTACAACCACAACCACACCAGGCTATATACTACTACCACCACACCAGTCTATACACTTCTACCACAACCACACCAGACTTTACACAACTACCACAACCACACCAGACTATACACTACAACCACAACCACACCAGGCTATATACTACTACCACCACACCAGGCTATATACTACTACCACCACACCAGGCTATATACTACTACCACCACACCAGGCTATATACTACTACCACCACACCAGGCTATACACTACTACCACAACCACACCAGACTTTACACTACTCCCCCCGCAATAACACCACACTCTACACTACTACCACGACAACTACACCAGACTATACACTACCACCACAACCACACCAGACTATACACTACAACCACAACCACACCAGGCTATACACTACCACCACAACCACACCAGGCTATACACTACAACCACAACCACACCAGACTATACACTACAACCACAACCACACCAGACTATACACTACAACCACAACCACACCAGGCTATACACTACAACCACAACCACACCAGACTATACACTACCACCACAACCACACCAGGCTATATACTACTACCACCACAACCACAACCACACCAGACTATACACTACCACCACAACCACACCAGACTACACTACCACCACAACCACACCAGACTTTACACTACTCTCCCCCGCAATAACACCACAACCACTACCAGACAACTACACCAGACTACTACCACCAACCACACCAGACTACACTACTACCACAACCACACCAGACTATACACTACCACCACAACCACACCAGACTATACACTACAACCACAACCACACCAGACTATACACTACAACCACAACCACACCAGACTATACACTACAACCACAACCACACCAGGCTATACACTACAACCACAACCACACCAGACTATACACTACCACCACAACCACACCAGACTATACACTACAACCACAACCACACCAGACTATACACTACCACCACAACCACACCAGACTATACACTACCACCACAACCACACCAGACTACACACTACTACCACAACCACACCAGACTACACTACTACCACAACCACACCAGGCTATACAATACAACCACAACCACACCAGACTACACTACTACCACAACCACACCAGACTTTACACTACTACCACAACCACACCAGGCTATACACGAGAACCACCACAACCACACCAACCATTACACTACTACCAATACAACCACCACAGACTATACACTACCACCACCACAACAAAACCAGGCTATCCACTACTACCACCACAGCCACACCAGGCTATACACTACTATCACCACAACCACACGAGACTACAAACTAATACCACAACCACACCAGGCTATACACAACTACCACAACCAGACTATACACTACTACCACAACCACACCAGACTATACAGTACCACCACACCAGGCTAAACAGTACTACCACAACCACACCAGACTATACATTACTACCACACCACATAGTAGTGTATAGCTCACGATCTAGGCTGTGGTTTATGAGCCTCGCTGCCAGCCCATTAAACTTGCTGCTCTTTTGTAAAGGTTGTCTGGCTCTTAAATGGTGTCATCTTTATTGATCTTTCTCCCCCCCTCTCATGTACAGAAATATGCTGGATGGCCCTGGTTTAAATTCAATTCCCTAACACAAGCCTGAAAGGATACAGCAAATGAATGTCTTCCTTTCACAGACACACACACACACCTCGCTCCACACACACACCTCGCTCCACACACACACCTCGCTCCACACCACGTCCCGTTTAGCTCTGACGATATAGCGGCCGTAAATGTGGCTGCCTGCGTGAACGGGTCCACAAATCACGGCAAGGGAGATGAGATGACCGTGTACCGTCGTCCCCAACGCCAGCGTCAGGAAGTGGCGCGGCAGAGGACAGGCTGTCAATCTCGCGACAAGGAGTGAAAAAAAAGGAGTGAAGCATTTGCTGTAACTATCTTTTCTGCATCATTGTACTGTTCTACAGGCTCACTTTCCACCCAGTCACTTTGCTGCTGTTTATCAATAACCCTGGTATGTTCTTGTTGCTTAGACACTAAAACGCTTCTGTAACAGCCACTTACGGCGTCTAGCTTCAACATCTCTCTGTATTACTTGATGTGTACGGTAGATGCTCTGTTGATAGGGTAGCTCGTTTGGCTTTCATGGAGACTGGAGCTGTGTCTCTGAGCTTTGGTCCCAATCTAAATGTGATGCACAGAGGACGAACAGACAAACGGAGCCTAACTATTGATCTTCTGAGACTTTCATGCTCTCTTAACTACTGTACCCTCGAATGCTTCTGTCTATACGTGACACAGTCAGTCTCAGCCTGTGGTTGCTTTTATGGTCTGGCTGGTTATCTGTTCTTCAGTATCACACGGGGATCTGAGGAGTGTGTGCAGTGGCACGGCAGGTGGAGAGATGCTATGAGCTGAATATTGCACCCTCACTACCTGGTCTGGTGCTGCTGGGGTTCCTGGATCAACAAACTTCCATTTAATCAAGTCGATCGATCACAAAGTCCATTAATCAATAAGGGTATTGACTCCTCTATCCAACAAACCACAAACCACTCCCTCCTCTCTGTATCCAGACTGCTGAATTACACCCTTGTTCTTTGGGGCTCAAAGATTGGCGTTGAAGAAGTATCCCTGGGAGATTCTCCTCTCAGTTCAGCTGAAATTAGGACATGTTTTACGGTAGAAGGCTGATCTAAAGGGAGGCCTGTTCCAAAGGGAGGCCTGTTCCAAAGGGAGGCCTGTTCCAAAGGGAGGCCTGTTCCAAAGGGAGGCCTGTTCCAAAGGGAGGCCTGTGTTCTCCTTTTTTATTTCGGGAGGAGTTTTGATCTGAGGGAAGTGAGCTGCTGGTGTCTGGCACTTACTGAATTTACTCTTATTTCTCCTTTGACAGATGAGTTTCTCCATTTGTAAATCTACTTTTAATCTCTCTCCATCCCTCTGCCCCTCCGTTGCCGAAGCTCGCCTTCAACTTTCTCTCAATTTCAATCTCTCACTCACCTCTTCTTCATAACCTCTTGTTCCTTCCTCTCTCATTTTCTTCCTCCACCTCTCCTCTTCTTCCTCTCTCCTCACCACTTATTCCTCCACCTCTCCTCTTCTTCCTCTCTCCTCACCACTTATTCCTCCACCTCTCTTCTTCCTCCCTCTCTCTCTCCTCTCCTTGTTAGACAAGTATGAGAATGTTGTCTGACCAGTTGAACACGACTGAGGAGAGCTTATCCATGATAGACAAGCAGGGATATATCCTCAATCTCCTATAGCTGCTCATTGTATGAACCCGAGCTGCCAGCGGTTAAACCACAGAATGAGAGAACAGGAGCCTAAACTAATGCATCGCAACGCCGCAGTTCTTCCCTGTAATAAGTTTCCTTTGCCTGGGCTCCGCTCCGTGTTTCATTTGGAATGGGATTTGTCAGAGGAGAGAAAGTAATGTTCATCTGAAGTGCCTGACCTGTTTCTTTGTCCTGAGCTAACTCTCCCGTATCGCTCCATCTCTCATTTCAGCAAGGAAATTTCCCTCTTGTTTCAAACCCAATTTTCCTAAAACTCCAGACGTCAGCAGGTAGCAGCAGGCCGCCTCTGCCTCTCTGCCCAGCCTAACACACTTTGTGTCCAATTAAACTCTCTCTCACCCTCCATCTTTCACTCTCTCTCTCGCTCCTTCCCTGCCTCCTTACTTCTCTCTGTCCGTCAGTCTATCACTCACTCTACCTTGTTAAACACAACCACACCAGTCCAATTAAATGTTTATATGCATAACAGAAATAAAGAGCCTGGATTTACACTTTGTTTCCTCTTACTTATTCATTACCTTTCCCTCAAACTCCTCCCTCACTCAAACTCCCTGTCTTTGATTACTTCCTCTCATCCCTCCTTTCTTTCGTCCGCCTGTCTGTTCCTCCATCTTTCTTTCTCCCCCCCCTCAATCCCTCCCTTTTTCTCCACTCTCTCACTGTTTGGCCCTCACCCCCCTTCACTGCTCCACCTCTCCGTCCCTGTAGCAGATGGTGGCTGTCAGAGGTGGACAGGTAACAGACGACCCAGTATCCCTCCCAGGCATACAGGCTCTGCCCTGGCCAGTCCCCTCCAGCCTGCCCACCACCCCCTTCCACCTTTCTCCTCCGAACACCACCCCCTTCCACCTCAAACCCCTGCAGCCTTCCTCCTCCCATCACCAGCCCCCTCCAACCTTCCTACTCCCACCACCAGCCCCCCCAACCTTCCTCCTCCCACCACCAGCCTCCTTCAACCTTCATCAAACCCCCTGCAGCCTTCCTCCTCCCATCACCAGCCCCCTCCAACCTTCCTCCTCCCACCACCAGCCCCCTCCAACCTTCCTCCAACCCCCTGCAACCCACCTCGTTCCCCTCGTCTCCAGTTCCTCCTCAGTCTCCTCCCCTCCCTCTCCTCTGGGTTGATATCTGGCGGGCCGTCTCTTCCCCCCAGTGGCGCGGGCCTTCTGTACAGAGCAGATGGTGAGAGGGGACCGGGAGGAGACGTCCTCTAACCTGGGAGTCTGGCCAGCCCCGGCCCACGGCGAACGCCTGATGCCAGCCTAATGGACCTGGACAGAGCTTGGTGTGTGTGTGTGTTTGTAATTTTAGGTTGTGTTGCTTGGCTATTTATGTCTCTGTGTTTGTTTCTCTGCAGCTTCAAACTTCAAGATTTTTCTATAATAGAATTATTGTGTGTGTTTGGTGTGTGTGCACGTGTGTGAATGATTCTTTTTATTTCTAATTGTGTAAATTAAGCTAAAAACCTCACTAATTGTGAGGTCAAAGGTTGGGGGTCAGCAGACCAGGGTCAAATGGTCACACTGTGGATGGAAACAGGGATGCTGCTGATGTGTGAATGTGAGGTTTGTAAGATCAGCAGTTCATATTCAGGCTCAACACTGAAACCTTCCATGAACAGGCTTATCACATCACAGGCTTAGAGTAGTCCAGGCTCACTGTTAAATAAGCATAACTCAGACTCACAGAGGCATGGGCTGAAACTGTCCAGGCAGCACACACTCACAGCAAGCTCTCCAGAGGCTGAGGATTAGAACCCTTTACTAGCTGTGTGTGCAAGTAGGGGTGTGTGTTCACTCCATCTGACATGTACTGTATGTTGAGAAAGCCATAGATTTCAGAAGAAGTGTTTATGTGACAGATAATGAATCCCTCTATTAGATGTACATCAGAGGGGCTGACAACAGAGTTGTCTGATTAGATTAGCCTCTGTGTGTGTGTTCACCTGCACTGTAGAGAGAGACATTCTGTATGACTACAGTACAAGCAGAGAAACACTTTCCAGTCCATTGCTGAAGTGTATTCATGGTTATTTCCCAAAATTAGTTTTAAATGCATTAATAGCAGAAAGAGCAACTCAATGAGCTCAACCTATTTTCCCTCATTTGCCTACCGAGTCCAAACGGATTGTTGTTCTCCCCTGACACAGTTCTTCTCCAATCCCATCCTGTTATTAAATATTAAAATCACTGCAATCACTCTGTTTAGCAAACTCTCAGGGGATCAGGCAGCCAACACCATGACAGCACTGATGATTGCAATGCTTTGTTTTATTTGTATTTTTTAACACTGTCGACATGCTAATGGGACGTCTGAATGTTGACCGTCGGTAATCCATATCGTGCTGGTTAGATGTTACATGTTCATTAACATGATTACCAACAGATATGTAAATGTGCACACACACACATACAAATACTTTCATGCACACGTGCAAGCATGAATACGCACATACAGGCATGTGCAGATGCCAAATGTCTTCACACTCCCACACTTGTCCTCTGATACTTTCTTCTCAGGGCTGCACCTGGCTATCCCAAACAAATGAGTCAGAAGAACAATTTGCACTGTCTCTTTAAAAAAATATTTTAATATTCCCTCGTTTTATATTATTGTCGCACACAATGAAATCGGAGAGGGGACAGATGTCTGACAGCACTGGCCTGATTTTGACGAAGACATGAGTGAATGATGCGTCTTGTATTTGATTAGGCATTTACACAATTACACGGATTGGCCAGGTGGTGGCGCTATAACAAGAATGAAAATGCAAACTTTGAAAGGTCACTCAACTCACCCCGTTTGACCTAAAGTCATGAGATCCGGTACATATGTCCCTCTCCTCACAAGAAACACATTTCACTTTGGACCCATAACAACCATGATGGATATTCCACCTTTTACAACTTTGTGAAAAACACTTAAAACGCAACTCTTCTGGCACCGATTGACCTATCTGCACGAAACTTGATATCTCTCTCGACCAATATTTATCAGATATTACCTAAAACAACATGGCTGCTGTTGACCAATAAACATTCATGTGGGCGTGGTCTGGCACATAAAAGCATATACATATGTCAAGGATATTTGTATTGTAACAAAATTTGGTACACATGTTGCAAACACTGTCAAGACTCAACATATGCAAGAACATTCATATCGACCACACAGTGGTGCTATAACGAGCACGTGTTTATACTGCGCCTTCAGGAAGTATTCATGTCCCTTGACTTATTCCAGATTTTGTTGTGTTACAACCTGCATTTAAAATTGATGAAACATGTGTTTAGAAATGTTGGCAAATTTATTGAAAATTAAATACAGAAATATCTCATTTACATAAGTATTCACACCCCTGAGTCAATACTTTGTTGAAGCACCTATTGCAGCAATTACAGCTGTGAGTCTTTCTGGGTAAATCTCTAAGAGCTTTCCACACCTGGATTGTACAACATTTGTTATTTCAAAATTATTCAAGCTCTGTCAAGTTTGTTGTTGATCATTGCTTGTAACCATTTTCAGGTCTTGCAATAGATATTCAAGTAGATTTAAGTCAAAATTGTAACTCAACCACTCGGGAACATTCACGGTCTTCTTGGTAAGCAACTCCAGTCCAGTGTAGATTTGGTCTTGTGTTTTAGGTTATTGTCCTCCTGAAAGGTGAATTAATCTCCCAGTGTCTGGTGGAAAGCAGACTGAACCAGGTTTTCCTCTAGAATTTTGCCTGTGCTTAGCTCCATTCTGTTTCTTTTTTATCCTGAAAAGCTCCCGAGTCCTTAAGGATTACAAGCATACACATAACATGATGCAGCCACCACTATTCTTTAAAATATGGAGAGTGGTACTCAGTAATGTGTTGTGTTGGATTTGCCACAAACAACACTTTGTATTCAGGACAAAAAGTGAATTGCTTTACCACATTTTTTTGAGCTATTACTTTAGTGCCTTGTTGCAAACAGGATGCATGTTTTGGAATATTTTTTATTTTGTACAGTCTTACTTTTTTCACTCTGTCAATTAGGCTAATATTGTGGAGTAACGACAATGTGGTTGATCCATCCTCAGTTTTCTCTTATCACAGCCTGGGTGTCCTGAGTGGTGCAGCGGTCTAAGGCACCACATCTCAATGCTAGAGGAGTCACTACAGACCCTGGTTCGATTCCAGGCTGTATCACAATCGGCTGCGATTGGGTTTCCCATAGGGCCGCGTACAATTGGCCCAGTGTCTTCCGGGTTTGGCCGGGGTAGGCCATCATTGTAAATAAGAATTTGTTCTGAATTTACTTGCCTAGTTAAATAAAGGTTAAATGAAAATAAATAAACAGCCATTAAACTCTGTAATTGTTTTATAGTCACCATTGGCCTCATGGTGATATCCCTGAGTGGTTTCCTTCCTCTCCGGCAACTGAGTCAGGTGGGACGCCTGTATCTTTGTAGTGACTGGGTGTATTGATACACCATTCGAAGTGTAATTAATAACTTTACTATGCTCAAAGGGATATTCAATGTCTGCTTTTTATTTTCACCCATCTACCAGTCTACCACTCTTCTTTGCGAGGCATTGGAAATCTTCCGTGGTCTTTGTGTTTGAAATGTACATTACTGCTCAACTGAGAGACCTTACAGATAATTGTTTGTGCGGTACAGAGATGAGGTAGTCATTAAAAAATCATGTTAAAGGGATACTTCGGGACTTTGGAAATGGGTTCATCTGACTCTGGGGAAGTAGATAAAGGGCCTCATTGTCAAAATCTCAAAGTATCCCTTTAAAAACAATTATTTCACACAGTGGGTCCATACAATTTATTATGTGACTTGTTAAGCATGTTTTAACTCCTTAACTTATATATCCCGAACACCACTGACCTGATGTTTACAAAACCTGGGTGAATGATGCTTCTTGCCATAGAGATCCATTAGTAACAAAATCACACTGATTGGCCCAAGGGAGGTACTGCATCATTTGTGGAGGACGATATGTTTACTGTTGCCTTGTTTATCATTTCTGTCCATTTCGAAGAGGCTCCAATTCTGGTTCCTGGCAGGTTGTCTCTCATCTCATTTACTGTTTCTTGCAGTTTTCTAATACGCGCTGTTGTAATTCTGTGTGTTATTAATGCCAGAGTGCACTGCACCCTGGGAACCCTGGCTAGGCTGAGGCGAGGGCGTGCATCTTGACACCCCGCGCCACCCGCCTTAGACCAACCACCCTCCAGAGAGGGAGAGGCTCGCCCAGGAGGTGACGCTAATGGGAGATTTTAACCACGTCTCTCCCCCTCTCCCTCTTTCCCTCCCTCGTTCTCTCTCCCTCCTGCTGGTCTGTGGATATGAGCCCAGAGCAAACACAGGCAGCTCTCATTAAGGGACAAATGCTGGTATTAAATTTGCTGTTATTAGAGAGGCCTCCTTTAATTTCACTGGCACAGCAAACCACACACACCCACGAACACTGCATTACATTTAGATGCTCTGTGTGTGTGTGTTTGCGCGTACTTGCGTTGGTGGGTGGGTGTGTGTGTGTGTGTGTGTGTGTTTGCGCGTACTTGCATTGGTGGGTGGGTGTGTGTGTGTGTGTGTGTGTGTGTGTGTTTGCGCGTACTTGCGTTGGTGGGTGTGTACCTTAGAGGGGTGAAGGAAGACGGGGGTGGTAATGGCAGCATCCATTATGGAGTGGGTTCTACTGCGTCAAGGTGTCAGCCCCTCTCAAAGTGATAGCCTGTAATAAGGCTGGGCAGAGGTTGGGTTTTCATGTGGGGTTCTCCGGCTGTGTATTTGGCTCTGCCTCACTGGGCCTCAGACAGATAGGGGGTCATTTTTCACATTACTGCTCACATCCCCCCTGCCTGACACGACCAAGACGGACAAGATCCATACTCATGCACCATGACAAAGACTCTGTCCCACAAAATCAATACCAATTATTTGATCCGAGTCTATTTCCACTATACAGAATGTACAGAATGTGTAAGACAGTGTGTGTGTGTCAGTCTCTCAACAAGTGAGTTGACATAGAAATTCTTGCATATGGTACATTTGTCAAGCAGTGACTAGAGATCCCTTAAGGACATTTAATCACCTTCATCTGGATCCAGCTCCAGCCGCCTGTGTGGTGCCTCTGTGCCTCTGTCATTGGGCATTCAGAACACGCCACGCTGAGTGACAGGGAGGAGGTAAAGTGACTGTGACAGGGGAACTGGCATCACGCTCTGTGACAGACAACCTCTCCATGATATCACCATGACAGATGCATAAGAAGATGACTGAATGGGGAGACTGCGTGACAATTCTAGAATATAATCGTTTTTTCTCTTGCTGAGCCAAAGGGGTCTGTTAGGGGGTCTACTAGAAGATTCTGTTTTCTACCGTGACCATTTGGTGTACTGTTGGAACAGGTGGTTTAGAGGCAACGCCGAGAACAAACCGCAGGTGTCCGGTTCGCCTATGATGACAAAGTGCCGGCACCACTTTCACACAAACAAACATGATGCATGAAACATGACATACCATAGTGGGACTTTATAGCACTATGGTTTCTTCTTGTTGGTGTGTTTGCAATTCACCAAGGCAGGCAGCCATTCATCCCGGCCCGGCCCTTCTGTCTGTCTGTCTGTGGGAGCTGTAAAGCACCACGGTGTGTTCAGCTGTGACTGGGACTCATTAAAGGGGGAGAGCGTCCGTCATGGAGGCTCGACTGTCTGAGTGTCGGCCGGCTGTCCTGCGGGGGACTTACAGGGGGACTGGGGGGCTCAGAGCTTCTCATCCACACAGAGAAGCCTAACGAACACCCCCCTTCCCCCTAACTGAACCCAACCTGCCGCTCCTCCATCACCCAGCTGGGGCTGGTCTCCTGTGATTCACTATGCCCCCCTGCCGCTATGCATCACACACCAGACCCACTCTCCAACCTGCCTCTTAGCAGACAGACCTTTTATCAAGCACCTCCAGGGCATAGCTTAGTGATGGATGCTTATCAAGAAGGGCATTGTTGTGGACCTGTTGTGTGGATCTCTGCAGTGTCCTCTGTCATGTTGTAATTGTCCTTCAATTCCCATACTGCCTCTTTAGAAATGGTCTGCCATCTACTGCATGTTTACTGCTGTGGCATTGTGACTTGATGTTTGAGTGGACTTATGTGCACCTCTCAATCTCTCCCTGTCCATCCATATGGATGTCTATTGATCTCTTTATATGCATATTTCCATCCATCCATTGGTGTAGTGTGGTGTGAGAAATGCCTGGTTGATGTGTTATTTCCCTAGAAGAGCCAGAGCTGTATTGTGTTCTGTGCTCTCAGCAGCAGACAGCAGTGCTGGAAGGCCAAC
This sequence comes from Oncorhynchus gorbuscha, assembly GCF_021184085.1. NCBI lineage: Eukaryota > Metazoa > Chordata > Actinopteri > Salmoniformes > Salmonidae > Oncorhynchus > Oncorhynchus gorbuscha. The sequence goes on along the minus strand of NC_060188.1, from coordinate 12,127,508 downwards.
AGGACCACACTGCTGCTGGGCTCTCTGTCGGTCTGTGTCAGATCTCCACTGATGTGTTCAGCCATTCAGACACACTGGCTCAATATCTGCCTCCCTCCTCATCCCCGCCCTCTATTATTTCTCTCTCGTTCTCTCTCTTTCCCTCTCTCTCACTCCACCTCTCTATCTCTTGTCCTCACCTCTCTCCTATCCTCTCCTATCCTGTCTTTCCCTATGGGGGAGATTACCCCTACTCCATGGGCCATTCCAGATATTTCATTTCCAAATCCCTGTAGGTAACCTCCCCCTCCTGTCACTCTCTCTCCGTCCCTCTCCTCTCTTTCTCTCTTCATTGTGTTAAGAGACAAACACAACGGAGGAAACCAAACACAATGGGGGCTGTTGATATATTAGAGGAGGTGGCATCTGTGAGGCTGGGGTCACCGTGGTGCTCAAATGAGAAAGGACATCGCTCATTTCCAACCTCAAATTGCCTTGCTCTCATCTCTGACCTTCTCTAAACAGCCTCACTCAAGCAATCCCCCAGCTTTTCCTTGAGACACACCAAGTACCAAGCTAGATCGCATGCACACGTGCACACATTCACTCACACCCACCTTATACCAAAAAAAGATACATAATAATAATTATAATTCCCCTCTATCTAGCGAGAGAGGAATCTGTTGGTCTAGTGACGTTTCTGCTGTTAGGACAACTGCTGCATCATGTCAAGGCACAGTTTGTAAAACAATGGCCACTCAATTTATACAAATAAAAAATGATCTAATAATATATACTGACCAAAAATCTAAACGCAACATGTAAAGTGTTGGTTTCATGAAATGAAATAAAAGATCCCAAAAATGTTCCACACCCGCAAAAAGCGAATTTGTCTCAAATTGTGTGCACAAATTTGTTTACATCCCTGTTCCAGTTCCCGACAAAATATCCAGCAACTTCGCACAGCCATTGAAGAGGAGTGGGACAACATTCCACAGGCCACAATCAACAGCCTGATCAACTCTATGTGAAGGAGATATGTCGCGCTGCATGAGGCAAATGGTGGTCACACCAGATAGTGACTGGTTTTCTGATCCACGACCCTACCTTTTTTTGATGATATCTAACCATCAAATGCATATCTGTATTCCCAGTCATGTAAAATTCCTAGATTAGGGCCTAATGAATGTATTTCAATTGACTGATTTCCTTATATGTGTATTTCTTATGGATCCCCATTAGCCAAGGCAGCAGCAACTCTAACTGGGGTCCGGCAGAATTAAGGCAGTTATACTGTTTTAAAAACATTACAGTACATTCATTCCAGAATTCACAACACACTGTGTGCCCTCAGGCCCATACTCCACTGTTCTATTTAAGACGTTTTTGGGGATATCTGTACTTCACCGAGAAATGCCTATTTTTTTTTTACAACTTTTACTTTCACTCCACTACATTCCTGAAGAAAATATGTACTTTTTACTGCCATATATTTTTCCTGACACCCAAAAGTACTCCTTACATTTGGAATGTTTAGAACACGATCTTGTAGACTCACTTAACACCATTGCTTTGTTTGTCTAGTCTCGGAGTGCGTCTCTGGCTATCCGTAAATAAGAAATATAAGTTGTTTGTTACAGGGTGACTTTTCATTGAGTCATTTTATATTAAGGGTATCTTTACTTTTACTCAAGTATGACAGTTGGGTACTTTTGCCACCTCTGCACTTTCCCCATGAGTGTGTGTGGTCCAGAATGTTATATTTGACATTTCTCCAATAGATGAGCAGACGAACCATAGTGTAGATTAGCCCCGCTACCTTCTGTCAGTGATGCAGCCCTGTTCAGACATCATCACGTTTTAATGCAGACATAAACACAGCACTGTGTTCTAATTGGCCAGAGATATGACAACATTAAAGGGTGTCAGCACAGAGAACAGCGTTTTAATTCTGGGTTAATGATGATGTTTATTTCCCCCGGTACTCATTCCTAAGAGCTATGGCTTCATGCAGTAGTAGTGGCTAGCTGTAGCTGTGGTCTCTATGGGGAGAATGCGGAGTTCTGTCTTAAGGTAGTTTGGCTAAGAATCTCTCCTTCCCTCTGGAAGTTCTTTATCAGGAAGTAGCAGCACATTAATCTCAGAGCGGATTATGGCGTGTAACAGAGCCGGGCTGCCGGGACGCAGTGTGACTGGGCTCCTCTGGGTTCAGATTAGAGCTGACCTCTGACCTCTGTGTAAGTCACTGATAGTGAACTGTGCTTCCTCAACCTCCTCTCTCTCTCCACTCCCCAGTCGTCTGAAGCGGCTTTGTGGTTCTGGAGTAAATCCTTACAGCAGGGCCAGTAGTAGTACTGCTGCTCTGATAGAAATCACTCACATTTATCTGGCCTCACAGACAACACCCCTTTCCCTAATCACAGTAGAAGTGACCTGAATACCTATGGAGAAAAAACAACTCTGTGCGCAGAGATGAAATGAAAAAATAGCTTTCTGTTAAGGCCACAATTTACTGTACAGGAATGAAAGGCAGTCTATTCCTGACACTGAGGAACAACTTAAATGTCACATTATAAATTGGCAATAACTGTAATATTGTGCTGACATAAAGGTTAAAGGGTATAGACTGACGAGTTTCTGCAGATATTTCTGTAATGAATTTCTGTTGTGAGCGATATAAATAAATTAAGAAAGAAAGGTCAAAAGAAAGAAAGGAGCAAAAAAACTGAAAGGAAAGGTGAATGAGGGAGGGGGGGGGAGGGAAGGGGGGGGTTAGCATATTCTACCTTAATGACTGTGATCTTCTTGTAACTGCCGTGTGCTAATGTTGGTGATGACGAGACAGGGATTAGCATGGAGAGGAGTGCTGATGGGGAGATGAGTGAGGTGATAGATTTATATCCTGCCCTGACAGCTCAGGGAGAGATTCATTTCCTCTTTACGACTGTTTAAAAGATGCTCGCGCCATGAGAGACCGACTGATAGAGAGACCGACTGATAGAGAGACGACTGATAGAGAGACCGACTGAGACTGATTACTGCCAGGCTATGCCACAGAGTTGGTACTTGACTATTCCTGTGTGTGTGTGTGTGTGTGTGTGTGTGTGTGTGTGTGTGTGTGTGTGTGTGTGTGTGTGTGTGTGTGTGTGTGTGTGTGTGTGTGTGTGTGTGTGTGTGTGTGTGTGTGTGTGTGTGGAGGAACTGTGATTGATTGCGTTTCAGAGTGCTTGTGCCGTTTGAGAGAGAAAGAGAATGTGTGTGAGAGAGAGAGAGTTAGAACCTGTGGGCTGTATGCATGGCTTTTGGGACTTTCGTTTGATTAAGTGAGAGTGCTGTCACTGACCAATGAGAGCGATGATTTTATACCCTTTTATGCAATATTAAACTGAAGAAGGAAATTATGACATTTTTAGATCTCTTAAATGTCCCTTGTCTTGTTGAATCTGGAGGAACTAGAAAATACTGGGACATTGCTCCAGGCCGAATCAGAAACTGCTTTAATCTTAGAACTACCCATCCCGGATCCGGTATATTTGTCATCGGCAACGCTGAATAGCATAGTGCAACAGTCAAAAAATATTACTAGAAGATATTCATGTTCATGAAATCACAAGTGAAATATAACGGAACACATCTTAGCCTTTTGTTAATCACCCTGTCGTCTCAGATTTTGAAATTATGCTTTACAGCGAAAGCAATACAAGCGTTTGTGTAAGTTTATCGATAGCCTATGTACACTTAGCATCAGGAAGCTTGGTCACGAAAATCAGAAAAGTAATCAAATGAACCATTTACCTTTGATCTTCGGCTGTTTTCACTCACGAGACTCCCAGTTATACAGCAAATGTTCCTTTTGTTCCATAAAGATATTTTTTATTTCCAAATACCTCAGTTAGTTTGGTGCGTTATGCCCTGGAATCCACCGGAAATAGCGGTCACGACAACGCAGACAAAAATTCTAAATTATATCCATAATGTCAACAGAAACATAATATATAATAATAATAATAATAATATATGCCATTTAGCAGACGCTTTTATCCAAAGCGACTTACAGTCATGTGTGAATACATTCTACGTATGGGTGGTCCCGGGGATCGAACCCACTACCCTGGCGTTACAAGCGCCATGCTCTACCAACTGAGCTACAGAAGGACCACATGGCAAACGTTTTTTATAATCAATCCTCAAAGTGTTTTCAAATATCTATTCGATAATATATCAACCGGGACAGTTGGCTTTTCACTAGGACCGGGAGGAACAACAACAACAACTCTCTCTTTTGCTCAAAAATCACACTAAGAGGCCCCACCTGACCACTTACGTAATGTGGTCGTTCACACTCATTCTTCAAAATAAAGGCCTGAAACTATGTCTAAAGGCTGTAGACACCTTAGGGAAGCCATAGAAAAAGGAATCTGGTTGATATCCTTTTCAATGGTCAATAGGGATGCATAGGAACACAGAGCTTTCAAAATAAGAGCCACTTCCTGATTGGATTTTTTTCAGGCTTTCGCCTGAAATATCAGTTCTGTTATACTCACAGACAATATTTTTACAGTTTTGGAAACTTGAGAGTTTTCTGTCCTGATCTGTCAATTATATGCATATTCTAGCATCTGGTCCTGAGAAATAGGCTGTTTACTTTGGGAATGTTATTTTTCCAAAAATAAAAATAGTGCCCCCTAGCTTCAAGAAGTTAAAGCAATTGGAGAGAATTTCTTCATTTTTTAAAATTCTCTATTTTCTTCAAATTAAGAAATATATAATTTCATTATCACCATAATATATCCTTTACATTTACAGTTTTTTATCATCAAAATAGGGTTCCGAAATCTGCCTGCTGTTCTAAGTCATGTACACACACACACACACACACACACACACACACTTACTGATTATATTATTATTCTGCTAGAGCCTATAGGTGAAGACCTAGGTGGTAATACAGTCACTCCACAGTCACTCCACAGTAAAGACGTAGAGTAATAGGACCACTGATTGGTCTTTCCTGTCTCATCTACCTTCCCTCCAATGAACATGTGAGTGTCAGTATAGCTGGCAGTGAAGAGGCTCTCCATCATGACACTGCAGTGATTCCCTGAGGTGATGACGCTGCTCAAATGTCAAGCTAAATGAGCAGGCCAACGTGCTTCTGCATGTTGTTCTATCTGCCCCTGTTAATTACTGTAATGTTGTCACCCCCTGCTCTCTCTGCCAATAGCCCTGTTGTCCTCCAGTCCTCACCCCACCCACCACACCCTGTGGCTCTCAGACCACCAGGGGTCAGTTGCTCATTTATAGGTTTAATTAAAGCCTTCTTAATTATTTAGCCACCTCCGGGGCAGAGTCCATCTCCATCTCTGCCCCAGACTGCATGTTTAAGAGAAGGCCCTGAGCTAAACGTCTCTCTCTCGCTCTCTTTCTCTCTCTTTTGCTCTCTCTCTCTTTCCTTATCACTGTCTCTCTAACTCTCTGTCTCTCTCAATTCAATTTTAGTTTTTTTTTTGGCATGTTAATAAACATGTTTACATTTCCAAAGCAAGTGAAGTAGATAATAAACAAAAGTGAAATAAACAATTCACATTTTTTTTACAGGACATTACACTAACAAAAGTTTTAAAAGAATAAAAACATTTCAAATATCATATTATGTGCAAATAGTTAAAGTACAAAAGTGAAAATAAATAATCATAAATATGGGTTGTATTTACAATGGTGTTCGGTCTTCACTGGTTGCCCTTTTCTTGTGGCAACAGGTCACAAATCTTGCTGCTGTGCTGGAACACTGTGGTATTTCACCCAAAAGATATGGGAGTTCATCAAAATTGGGTTTATTTTCAAATTCTTTGTCGGTCTGTGTAATCTGAGGAAAATATATGTCTCTAATATGGTCATACATTTGGCAGGAGGTCAGGAAGTGCAGCTCAGTTTCCACCTAATTTTGTGGGCAGTGTGCACATAGCCTGTCTTCTCTTGAGAGCCATGTCTGCCTAGGATGGCATTTCTCAATATTAAGGCAATGCTGACTGAGTCTGTACATAGTCAAATCTTCCTTAAGTTTGGGTCAGTCACAGTGGTCAGGTGTTCTGCCACTGTGTACTCTCTGTTTAGGGCCAAATAGCGTTCTAGTTTGCTCCGTTTTTTTAAGCTAATTCTTTCCAATGCGTCGTAATTCTCTTTTTGTTTTCTCATGATTTGGTTGGGTCTAATTGTGTTGCTGTCCTGGGTCTTTGTGGGGTCTGTTTGTGTTTGTGAACAGAGCCCCAGGACCAGCTTGCTTAGGGGACTCTTCTCCAGGTTCATGTCTCTGTAGGTGATGGCTTTGTTATGGAAGTTTGGGAATCGCTTGCTTTTAGGGGGTTGTAGAATTTAATGGCTCTTTTCTGGATTTTGATGCATTATTTTGTGTTTTACATTGTACAAAGAGGATATTTTTGCAGAATTCTGCATGCGGAGTCTCAATTTGGTGTTTGTCCGATGTAGTGAATTCTTGGCTGGTGAGCGGACCCCATACCTTACAACCATAAAAGGCAATGGGTTCTATAACTAATTGGTATGTTGAATTTTATGTTCCCTTTGATGGCATAGAAGGCACTTCTTGCCTTGCCTCTCAGAAGTTACCTGTGGTGCCGATGTTTAGGCCAAGGTATGTATCGTTTTTTGTGTGCTTTAGGGCAACGGTGTCTAGATGGAATTTGTATTTCTGGTCCTGGCAACTGGATCTTTTTTTGCCACACCATTAGTTTTGTCTTACTGAGATTTACTGAGGGCCCAGGTCTGCCAGAATCTGTGCAGAAGATCTAGGTGCTGCTGTTGGCCCTCCTTGTTTGGGGACAGAAGCACCAGATCTTCAGCAAACAGTACACATTTGACTTCAGATTCCAGTAGTGTAAGTCTGGGTGCTGCAGACTGTTCTCGCGAATTCGTTGATATATATGTTGAAGAGGGTAGGGCTTAAGCTGCATCCCTGTCTCACCTCCAGGCCCTGTGGAAAGAAATGTGTGTTGTATATTTGTTGTTTGTGTACATGGATTTTATAATGTCGTATATTTTTCCCCTAACACCACTTTCCATCAATTTGTATAGCAGGCCTTCAGAAGCTTTTTAGAAATCAACAAAGCATGATAAGCCTTTGCCTTTGTTTTGGTTTGTTTGTTATTTAGGGTGTGCAGGGTGAACACGTGGTCTTTCGTACAGTAATTTGGTAAAAAGCCAATTTGACATTTGCTCAGTACATCGTTTTCGTATGAGGAAATGTACAAGTCTGCTGTTAATGACGATGCAGAGGATATTCCCAAGGTTGCTGTTGACGCATATCCCACGGTAGTTATTGGAGTCAAATTAGTCTTTGATCCAGTAAAAGTCCTGCTGGAACTGCTTGAGGTTGTCCTGCACCATTACATTACTGTCCCAGACTTTTACACGATCGGCGGAGGTTGTTTCAACTTCCTCAATGTCTAGTATTCTGAGTTTCCACCCTGGGCCAATACCCTCTTGACATAGGGGTAGTGAGCTCTTACATCACTGTGCCATGCCAGGGGATTCATCTGTGTGGATAATTAAGTTGCTTATGTTCCCCTCAGCAAACAGTGTCTCTAGATTGTGCTTGATGAGCTTTTGTTGCTGTTCTTATTCCACGTAGTGTTATTTTTTATAGCCATGGGGTACTGTATGGTAATGACCTCTGCAGAGGGAAAGGCCATGGGGTACTGTATGGTAATGACCTCTGCAGAGGGAAAGGCCATGGGGTACTGTATGGTAATGACCTCTGCAGAGGGAAAGGCCATGGGGTACTGTATGGTAATGACCTCTGCAGAGGGAAAGGCCATGGGGTACTGTATGGTAATGACCTCTGCAGAGGGAAAGGCCATGGGGTACTGTATGGTAATGACCTCTGCAGAGGGAAAGGCCATGGGGTACTGTATGGCAATGTCCTCTGCAGAGGGAAAGGCCATGGGGTACTGTATGGTAATGACCTCTGCAGAGGGAAAGGCCATGGGGTACTGTATGGCAATGACCTCTGCAGAGGGAAAGGCCATGGGGTACTGTATGGTAATGACCTCTGCAGAGGGAAAGGCCATGGGGTACTGTATGGTAATGACCTCTGCAGAGGGAAAGGCCATGGGGTACTGTATGGTAATGACCTCTGCAGAGGGAAAGGCCATGGGGTACTGTATGGCAATGACCTCTGCAGAGGGAAAGGTCATGGGGTACTGTATGGCAATGACCTCTGCAGAGGGAAAGGCCATGGGGTACTGTATGGTAAATGACCTCTGCAGAGGGAAAGGCCATGGGGTACTGTATGGTAATGACCTCTGCAGAGGGAAAGGCCATGGGGTACTGTATGGTAATGACCTCTGCAGAGGGAAAGGCCATGGGGTACTGTATGGTAATGACCTCTGCAGAGGGAAAGGCCATGGGATACTGTATGGTAATGACCTCTGCAGAGGGAAAGGCCATGGGGTACTGTATGGTAATGACCTCTGCAGAGGGAAAGGCCATGGGGTACTGTATGGTAATGACCTCTGCAGAGGGAAAGGCCATGGGGTACTGTATGGTAATGACCTCTGCAGAGGGAAAGGCCATGGGGTACTGTATGGTAATGACCTCTGCAGAGGGAAAGGCCATGGGGTACTGTATGGTAATGACCTCTGCAGAGGGAAAGGCCATGGGATACTGTATGGTAATGACCTCTGCAGAGGGAAAGGCCATGGGGGCTTCAAAGGCCTCTGCATTTGGTGGGTGGGGGGGCTGAGAAACTCATTCAATTCAAATCTCCTGCCATTGTTGGGCCTAAGAGTTTTCACACCTCTTACTTCACACTTCAGTGCTAATTGAAGTTGCAGCCAGGTCAGTTCTGTTCTAGCAGCTTGGTAGATTAGTAGCCTTATTTAGCAGATTAGTAGCCTTTTGTAACAGATTCTCTTTTTGACTTCAGAAGAAGGTTCAGACTGAACATTACTTACTCAATTATGTGTTGGGTGGTATTTCCAGGTTCCGCTGTGTTTTCTACAGGTTTTAGTTTGTTAGTTTTTTCTTGGGATCATATGTAGACTGTATCAGGGCTATAGGATCGTAACCCCCAGACGGCATCTCTCCTCTCTTCTCCCCATGAGGGGGAAATTAAACTAACACCTATAAATGGCCCACCGATGTGATGCTGGCATGACCAGGTCGATTAAATCAATTCCAGGCCCATCAACTAGACTGGTGATTTGTGTTGGACAGAAATAACTTTGTGTTGGACAGAAATCACCCTGGAACAGCCACTTGAACAGTCCCCCTCTTCTATCCCATAAACCCTGGAGGGTTCAGAGACTCATTGATTGGTTGAGCTGCCCAACCCTCAGACTGATTGATAACCGCCTTGCTCTTTCTCAGCGCTGTGGGGGGGCAGGGGGGGGGGGGCTGGAGGGGGAAGTCAGGGGAGATCTCGGGGAGCACTAAGAGTGATTAGCCCATTCCATTGGGAACTGCTCTCTAGGTGTCTGATACAGATTCCTCATAGGGAAAGATACTGTCGTCCACCTCCGTATTGGTTTCACACGTTGGTACTGGGGCTTTTAAGATCCTGCTAAATGTCACTGGTAAAGAGCAGTCAGGGAATAGAACTTCTGAAAACTGTCTTAGTTGGCAGTATTTGACAGAAAACATGGCTTTGTGGCTATCTGGGCTGTCTGGCATTTGTTTTCTGCCTTTCTGTGAGAACTCATATTGTATGTTGCCAAAGTAATGAATTTCTCTTGATTGAAAAATGATTTTGGAGAGAGTGTGCTGAAAGCCATTAAAGTGTAATCAAACTTTTCATGATGTTAGATGCGCGTGGGTATTTCTTCATTGTGAAAAACTCTTTGATTTGTGTTTTTGAAGTGGCCTGCACCACGGCTCTACTCCAAGATATTTAGTCCTAAAATGTTTGAGTGATCACCCTCAGCTATAGAGTTGTGATCCATGAATCTCCTTCCAATATTGGCAGCTAATGGTCTAAACCATGAATTGCTGAAATATTGGCGGATTATCGTTGAAACAATGAAGGCGACCAAAGTTGCGACCTGTATGGTGTGAATTATCAATCTCTATAACAGTATCCCTGAGTTGTCTGAAATATGAATCTCCCCTCAATATCAGCCCTGAAACATTTCAACCATGAATCTCTCTTCTATTAGACCTGCACTGTCTGTCTGCTCCATGGCCACGTCTCCTCCCAGGAGTTATAGGGAGAAAGAGGGGAGGGGGATGGGGGATCTGGAACACAGAGGTACAGATGCTCTGTGTTTTTGGTAGCGTGACATGAGGGATGGTTATGTCTGTAAAGCCCTGCCCTCCTGTCCCGGCCTAGCGGACCCGACCGATCCGGTGGCTGTGTCTGTGTGGTGGCAGAGCAGGACCCATAAAGAGAGTGGTGCGCCCCATGTTCAGGCCATAAAACTGAATTAAAATATTAAATCTGTCAGGCTCTGTCCTCGTAAATGAAGTAATATATTACTCCATCCATAAAAGTGAAAAAAGGTCTAGAGGTTTAACGAGTGGGAGAGGAGCCTATTTCAGCTCTGATTGCCAACCCCCCCCGGCCTCCTCTCTCCATCACCCAACCCCTGTAGATGGAGCTAATTTTTCAGAGCAGAGCGGGAGAGGGAGAAAGATGCACTGATGGTCATGGTATGCAGGTACAGGATAAGTGGGCTTGTCCCAGTGGTTCAGCACAGTAGCAGAGGTTTGCAGTATAGGAGAAGTGGAACACTGTAAGTTGGCCAGGGTCTGGTTTACCCAGGCAGTGTCCTACTATTAGCCCCCCCAGAACCCTCTCCCTCCAGCCCCCCCCAGCCCAGCCCCTTGCGCCCTTCAGTCCAGTCCAGTGGTCCCAGCAGTGAGCACAGTGATTAGCATTAGCAGGTGGTGAGTATGTTGGGCATGGTCCTCCACCTGCTCCTGTCCTGGGCAGCTGCTGCTGCTGTCCGCTCTGCTAATTGGCTGGCAGGTGGCTGTGGCAACACTAGTGTGGCTCTGGGAGAGAAAAATAGGAGGACATCAAGTTTCCTGGTGTTCTAGATGAGAGATGTAAGTGTTGCTCAAGAATGCAGGCACTGCAGATGTACAAACAAGCACGCACGTACACACACACACACACACACACACACACACACACACACACACACACACACACACACACACACACACACACACACACACACACACACACACACACACACACACACACACACACACACACACACACACACACACACACACACACACACACACTGTCACACAGCCTCTCTCTCTCCGTATGGGTGCTAGAATAACGTTGGTGCCAGCATGGTGCCTGCCTCACCAGTCTGAGAGATAGATGGTATTCTGCAGAGGCTGGCACAGCGCCTCCTTATGTTTCTTTTACAATCCCAGGCAATGTCTGTGTATTCTCTGCTCTCTCCCTTTAACGTCTCCCCTCTGCAATTTACTTTTCCTCTTCTGTCCTCTCCTCTGTTCTCTTATCACCTCTGCTATTTCCCTCTCTTTTTGCGTCATTCTTTTTTCACACTGTTACATCTCCCTTTTCCTCTCCTCTCTTCTCCTTCCTGTCCTGCGCCATTGTTAATGAGGATGTGGGGGAGCTGGTTGTCGGTTGAGTAAGCTCAGTATCAGATGATTAATTGCTGGAGGTGGGCATGGCGGCCCAGGGACAGTCTGGCGCGGGGACACAAGGTTGCAGCATGGTATACCCTCCTTTTTCTCTCTCTAGCTCCCTTTCTCTCTCTCCCACTTTCTGTCTCCCTCAGCGACTTGCTCTCTATCTCTCTTTGTCTCTGTCTCGTTTACCCTCTCTCGTTCTCTCTCCACTCCCTCTCTTCTCCTTGTTGGTGGCGTGTTGTGGAGCAGACTCCCCTGTCTTCTGTCTGACCTACACATGTACTGTAGCCAGTAAGAGTTGGGCTGGGGCCGGTGTTGTGTGGGATTGTGTTCTTACACATATGTGTGCGGCTGTTAATTAAGATAAAAGGCCTCAGGAAGGTGAGCAGACCCACAACAGCTGTTCATCAACGTAATGCTAATTGCACAGGGGTCTGCAGTAGATGTGTTTATATGTGTGTGTTCTGTTCTGAGTGGTCAGAATGGGTCCGGCTTTTGGCTGTGGTGGGTCAGCAGTCAGCTGACTTTGGCTCTCAAAGGCTGGAAGGTTGAAGCCTTGCCCCTGATTGGTCAGAAGTTACCAGAGCTTGGCTCCAATTGGCCAGAGAGCAGTGGATACTGTATGTCATTGGTCCGAAGGCAGCAGGGCTCTGTTATCCCTGTACCCAGCGATCGTGGCATCAGCAGGAGGTCACTGGACTCTGCCTCTAAATTTAGGAGGGAGAGCTGGGTACGTTTTGTAATTAATAGCAGTGACCTGGAGGGGCCAGCATATTACCAGAGCCTGAACAGAGCGGGAGTCCTGTCTGACACACACACACACACACACACACACACACACACACACACACACACACACACACACACACACACACACACACACACACACACACACACACACACACACACACACACACACACACACACACACACACACACACTGCCTGGGGGAACTGAGACCTCATCTATTTCTCAGGGTCTGTTTTTATTTACCGCTTGTTTGACTTCATTTTCCAACCAGAAGCTTTGTTTCTGCTCCGACTATGGAGTCTGTTTCACTGCTCCTAACTTACCACTACTGTTGGCTATAAAGAGCCATGTGAGGAGCTCTCTGTTTGTCCATATTGTTGGTTCTTCTGACAAATTCATGTTTTCATGGGTAATTGTACAATCCGTAGGCTACCTCCTATCTGTCTTACTCTCTCTGTCTCGGTTGTTTCATTACTGCTGAACACTCCCTCCCTCCTCCTCTCTCTCTCTCTCTGTCTCGGTTGTTCCATTACTGCTGAACACTCCCTCCCTCCTCCTCTCTCTCTCTCTCTGTCTCGGTTGTTCCATTACTGCTGAACACTCCCTCCCTCCTCCTCTCTCTCTCTCTCTGTCTCGGTTGTTCCATTACTGCTGAACACTCCCTCCCTCCTCCTCTCTCTCTCTCTCTGTCTCGGTTGTTCCATTACTGCTGAACACTCCCTCCCTCCTCCTCTCTCTCTCTCTCTGTCTCGGTTGTTCCATTACTGCTGAACACTCCCTCCCTCCTCCTCTCTCTCTCTCTCTGTCTCGGTTGTTCCATTACTGCTGAACACTCCCTCCCTCCTCCTCTCTCTCTCTCTCTGTCTCGGTTGTTCCATTACTGCTGAACACTCCCTCCCTCCTCCTCTCTCTCTCTCTCTGTCATATTGAGCTGTCTGTCAGTGTGGGGTGGCTCTCTGGCGGTGTGAAGGATGGGGAACGCGTAGGAGGAGCAGCCATCTTTAATAGACATGCGGATTGAAATGCTGGGGAACTAAATGTTAATGGCCTCATAAAACATTCACTTCCCCACCCTCACCTTGTTGCCTCCCCATACCAACCCTTTCACCATCACCACAGGCTCCATCAATAAGCACTGTTCCAGCTGCCATATTTCCTCCGTGGCAGGAAGGTAAGGTGGTAGAGTGATGGCTGCTGGGTGATGTCCACCGGGCCACAGGGTCAAATAACTCAATCCCCACGGAGGAGAGGTCAAAAGCGGTCAAGGACAAAGGCCAGGTAGGGAGAGTGATTTTAGTGGCAGAGGAGTTTCTGTGTCTTATGTGAAGCATTGACCCTGCTCATAATTCCAATTGGCTGGCTTGTTTGATACTGTCCCAAATCCCCTCATTGTGAGAAGGGATTGGCGTTGCTTGAGTGGCTGGAACTGGCTGTGTGTGTGTGTGTACGCGTGTGTGTGCGTGCATTTGAGCAGTCACACTGTATGTGTGTTTTATTGTGCAACTTGTTCTCTTTAGTTGCTCTTTACTGCATCTCTCTCTTCAGACCATCTCCCAATTTAACATTGCGTTCCAGAGGGGTACATTTAAGCCAATGCTTTTTGGGTCTGAAAAGGAATCAAGTCAACTCAACCCTGCACATTCAGCCATTAATCATAATAATTCTGTTGGCGTTCAACAGTGAATGTGAGTCCTGTGGTCTATGCGACCTCTACAACCCAATACAAAATGATAGTATTCTAAAATGCTAAAGGTAATGAGCAGAAGCACACACTGTAACTGGCCAACTACTACCAGGTCCCCAGTCTTTCAGTATCCACAATGGAAGCACTTTATAGCCAGCATCTAGACTTCGACACCAAGGTATAGTCAAGGGCATGGAGATAGTATATGATAGTATAAATGATAGTATATAGACGGTATTAGTGTTATAGGATAGTATGTAGACTGTATTAGGGTTATAGGATAGTATGTAGACTATATTAGGGCTATAGGATAGTATATAGACGGTATTAGGGTTATAAGATAGTATGTAGACTATATTAGGGCTATAGGATAGTATAAAGATGGTATTTGGGTTATAGTATAGTATGTAGATTGTATTAGGGATATAGGATAGTATATAGATGGTATTAGGGATATACCATAGTGTAGACTGTATTAGGGCAATAGGATCGTATGTAGACTGTATCAGGGATATAGGATCGTATATAGACTCTATTAGGGATATAGGATAGTGTAGACGGTATCAGGGATATAGCATAGTGTAGACGGTATTAGGAATATAGGATAGCCCTAATACCGTCTACATACTATCCTATAGCCCTAATACCGTCTACATAGTATCCTATAGCCCGAATACCGTCTATATACTATCATATAGCCCTAATACAGTCTACATACTATCCTATAACCCTAATACAGTCTACATACTATCATATAGCCCTAATACAGTCTACATACTATCCTATAACCCTAATACAGTCTACATACTATCCTATAGCCCTAATACAGTCTACATACTATCCTATAGCCCTAATACAGTCTACATACTATCCTATAGCCCTAATACAGTCTACATACTATCCTATAGCCCTAATACCGTCTACATACTATCCTATAACCCTAATACAGTCTACATATTATCCTATAGCCCTAATACCATCTACATACTATCCTATAGCCCTAATACCGTCTACATACTATCCTATAACCCTAATACAGTCTACATATTATCCTATAGCCCTAATACCATCTACATACTATCCTATAGCCCTAATACCGTCTACATACTATCCTATAACCCTAATACAGTCTACATATTATCCTATAGCCCTAATACCATCTACATACTATCCTATAGCCCTAATACAGTCTACATACTATCCTATAACCCTAATACAGTCTACATATTATCCTATAGCCCTAATACCATCTACATACTATCCTATAGCCCTAATACAGTCTACATACTATCCTATAGCCCTAATACAGTCTACATACTATCCTATAACCCTAATACCATCTACATACTATCCTATAGCCCTAATACCATCTACATACTATCCTATAGCCCTAATACCGTCTACATACTATCCTATAGCCCTAATACCATCTACATACTATCCTATAGCCCTATTTGTATTTATTTCACCTTTATTTAACCAGGTAGGCTAGTTGAGAACAAGTTCTCATTTGCAACTGCGACCTGGCCAAGATAAAGCATAGCAGTGTGAACAGACAACACAGAGTTACACATGGAGTAAACAATTAACAAGTCAATAACACAGTAGAAAAAAAGGGGAGTCTATATACAATGTGTGCAAAAGGCATGAGGAGGTAGGCGAATAATTACAATTTTGCAGATTAACACTGGAGTGATAAATGATCAGATGGTCATGTACAGGTAGAGATATTGGTGTGCAAAAGAGCAGAAAAGTAAATAAATAAAAACAGTGTGGGGATGAGGTAGGTGAAAATGAGTGTGCTATTTACCAATAGACTATGTACAGCTGCAGCGATCGGTTAGCTGCTCAGATAGCTGATGTTTGAAGTTGGTGAGGGAGATAAAAGTCTCCAACTTCAGCGATTTTTGCAATTCGTTCTAGTCACAGGCAGCAGAGTACTGGAACGAAAGGCGGCCGAATGAGGTGTTGGCTTTAGGGATGATCAGTGAAGATACACCTGCTGGAGCGCGTGCTACGGATGGGTGTTGCCATCGTGACCAGTGAACTGAGATAAGGCGGAGCTTTACCTAGCATGGCCTTGTAGATGACCTGGAGCCAGTGGGTCTGGCGACGAATATGTAGCGAGGGCCAGCCGACTAGAGCATACAAGTCGCAGTGGTGGGTGGTATAAGGTGCTTTAGTGACAAAACGGATAGCACTGTGATAAACTGCATCCAGTTTGCTGAGTAGAGTGTTGGAAGCAATTTTGTAGATGACATCGCCGAAGTCGAGGATCGATAGGATAGTCAGTTTTACTAGGGTAAGCTTGGCGGCGTGAGTGAAGGAGGCTTTGTTGCGGAATAGAACGCCGACTCTTGATTTGATTTTCGATTGGAGATGTTTGATATGACTCTGGAAGGAGAGTTTGCAGTCAAGCCAGACACCTAGGTACTTATAGATGTCCACATATTCAAGGTCGGAACCATCCAGGGTGGTGATGCTAGTTGGGCATGCAGGTGCATGCAACGATCGGTTGAAAAGCATGCATTTGGTTTTACTAGCGTTTAAGAGCAGTTGGAGGCCACGGAAGGAGTGTTGTATGGCATTGAAGCTCGTTTGGAGGTTAGATAGCACAGTGTCCAATTACGGGCCGAAAGTATATAGAATGGTGTCGTCTGTGTAGAGGTGGATCAGGGAATCGCCCGCAGCAAGACCAACATCATTGATATATACAGAGAAAAGAGTCGGCCCGAGAATTGAACCCTGTGGCACCCCCATAGAGACTGCCAGAGGACTGGACAGCATGCCCTCCGATTTGACACACTGAACTCTGTCTGCAAAGTAATTGGTGAACCAGGCAAGGCAGTCATCCGAAAAACCGAGGCTACTGAGTCTGCCGATAAGAATATGGTGATTGACAGAGTCGAAAGCCTTGGCAAGGTCGATGAAGACGGCTGCACAGTACCCGTCTTTTATCGATGGCGGTTATGATATCGTTTAGTACCTTGAGTATGGCTGAGGTGCACCCGTGACAGGCTCGGAAACCAGATTGCACAGCGGAGAAGGTACGGTGGGATTCGAGATGGTCAGTGACCTGTTTGTTGACTTGGCTTTCGAAGACCTTAGATAGGCAGGGCAGGATGGATATAGGTCTGTAACAGTTTGGGTCCAGGGTGTCTCCCCCTTTGAAGAGGGGGATGACTGTGGCAGCTTTCCAATCCTTGGGGATCTCAGACGATATGAAAGAGAGGTTGAACAGGCTGGTAATAGGGGTTGCGACAATGGCGGCGGATAGTTTCAGAAATAGAGGGTCCAGATTGTCAAGCCCAGCTGATTTATACGGGTCCAGGTTTTGCAGCTCTTTCAGAACATCTGCTATCTGGATTTGGGTAAAGGAGAACCTGAAGAGGCTTGGGCGAGGTACTGCGGGGGGGCGGAGCTGTTGGCCGAGGTTGGAGTAGCCAGGCGGAAGGCATGTCCAGCCGTTGAGAAATGCTTGTTGAAGTTTTCGATAATCATGGATTTATCGGTGGTGACCGTGTTACCTAGCCTCAGTGCAGTGGGCAGCTGGGAGGAGGTGCTCTTGTTCTCCATGGACTTCACAGTGTCCCAGAACTTTTTGGAGTTGGAGCTACAGGATGCAAACTTCTGCCTGAAGAAGCTGGCCTTAGCTTTCCTGACTGACTGCGTGTATTGGTTCCTGACTTCCCTGAATAGTTGCATATCGCAGGGACTATTCGATGCTATTGCAGTCCGCCACAGGATGTTTTTGTGCTGGTCGAGGGCAGTCAGGTCTGGAGTGAACCAAGGGCTGTATCTATTCTTAGTTCTGCATTTTTTTAACGGAGCATGCTTATCTAAAATGGTGAGGAAGTTACTTTTAAAGAATGACCAGGATACCCGGGCCAGGTCGATTAGAAAGGCCTACTCACAGAAGTGTTTTAGGGAGCGTTAATACCGTCTATATACTATGCTATAACCCTAATACCGTCTACATACTATCCTATAACCCTAATACAGTCTACAGACAATCCCATAGCCCTAATACAGTCTACATACGATCCTATAGCCCAAATACAGTCTACATACTATCCTATAGCCCTAATAGCATCTACACTATCCTATATCCCTAATACAGTCTATATACGATCATATAGCCCTGATACAGTCGACATACGATCCTATTGCCCTAATACCGTCTACACTATGCTATATCCCTAATACCATCTATATACTATCCTATATCCCTAATACCGTCTATATACTATCCTATAACCCTAATACCATCTATATATGATCCTATAGCTCTAATACCATCTACATAGTATCCTATAACCCTAATACCATCTATATACTATCCTATAGCCCTGATACAGTCTACATACTATCCTATAATCCTAATACCATCTTTATACTATCCTATAGCCCTAATATAGTCTACATACTATCCTATAACCCTAATACAGTCTACATACTATCCTATAACACTAATACCGTCTATATACTATCATTTATACTATCATATACTATCTCCATGCCCTTGACTATACCTTGGTGTCGAAGTCTAGATGCTGGCTATAAAGTGCTTCCATTGTGGATACTGAAAGACTGGGGACCTGGTAGTAGTTGGCCAGTTACAGTGTGTGCATCTGCTCATTACCTTTAGCATTTTAGAATACTATCATTTTGTATTGGGTTGTAGAGGTCGCATAGACCACAGGACTCTGATACAGTCTACATACTATCCTATAACCCTAATACCATCTTTATACTATCCTATAGCCCTAATATAGTCTACATACTATCTTATAACCCTAATACCGTCTATATACTATCATATAGCCCTAATATAGTCTACATACTATAGGGCTATAGGATAGTATGGCTATAGGATAGTATGTAGACTGTATTAGGGCTATAGGATACTATGTAGACGGTATTAGGGCTATAGGATAGTATGTAGACGGTATTAGGGCTATAGGATAGTATGTAGACGGTATTAGGGCTATAGGATAGTATGTAGACGGTATTAGGGCTATAGGATAGTATGTAGACGGTATTAGGGATATAGGATAGTATGTAGACGGTATTAGGGATATAGGATAGTATGTAGACGGTATTAGGGCTATAGGATAGTATGTAGACGGTATTAGGGCTATAGGATAGTATGTAGACGGTATTAGGGCTATAGGATAGTATGTAGACGGTATTAGGGCTATAGGATAGTATGTAGACGGTATTAGGGCTATAGGATAGTATGTAGACTGTATTAGGGCTATAGGATAGTATGTAGACGGTATTAGGGCTATAGGATAGTATGTAGACGGTATTAGGGCTATAGGATAGTATGTAGACGGTATTAGGGCTATAGGATAGTATGTAGACGGTATTAGGGATATAGGATAGTATGTAGACGGTATTAGGGATATAGGATAGTATGTAGACGGTATTAGGGCTATAGGATAGTATGTAGACGGTATTAGGGCTATAGGATAGTATGTAGACGGTATTAGGGATATAGGATAGTATGTAGACGGTATTAGGGATATAGGATAGTATGTAGACGGTATTAGGGATATAGGATAGTATGTAGACGGTATTAGGGCTATAGGATAGTATGTAGACGGTATTAGGGCTATAGGATAGTATGTAGACGGTATTAGGGCTATAGGATAGTATGTAGACGGTATTAGGGCTATAGGATAGTATGTAGACGGTATTAGGGCTATAGGATAGTATGTAGACGGTATTAGGGCTATAGGATAGTATGTAGACGGTATTAGGGCTATAGGATAGTATGTAGACGGTATTAGGGCTATAGGATAGTATGTAGACGGTATTAGGGCTATAGGATAGTATGTAGACGTATTAGGGATATAGGATAGTATGTAGACGGTATTAGGGATATAGGATAGTATGTAGACGGTATTAGGGCTATAGGATAGTATGTAGACGGTATTAGGGCTATAGGATAGTATGTAGACGGTATTAGGGATATAGGATAGGAGGCCGTCATGGTGTCCTAAGATTGTATGAAGACATAAGCAATTCATATGAGCTGCAGATACCTGATGATATATGAAGGTTTGAATGAGAGTGGCAATCATGACTAACGCCATGGTTATTGTTAGAGGTAAGGTCTCTGAGACTGGAGAAAAGTCTTAAGTTATGCTCAGGGTAATGAGCAGTAAAACGTTTGCTGATCAGAGATATCTATCATGAAAATGAGCAGGGTGTCAGCACACTGTAACGCTCTGGAAATAGTCACTGACAAAAGTCTTTCTGCCAGGACCGAGATCTAACAAGGATAGAAGCATCGGTCTTTGTTTGAGAAACTTTTTATTGGGAAACAAAGAGCTACATGGTGCTGGCTAGAGGCATGGTATGAGCTGCTTGAAGGTAGGCCAGAGCTTTTCTAGAACTAGCTATGATTACAGACAGTAGCTCACAAGGGTTATGGTACACAACAATAGGCTTAGTGCAGTGCTATTCAAAGTCGGGGTCATGACCCCACTGCAGTGAGGTGGCCCCACATTCTTTAAATTATTTTTTAAATTAAGAGTATATATTATTGTATGGGACCACATACAAACGTTTTTGAGAAAGATAAAGGTTATTGAGTAAATGTATTTATTGCTTTCTTTTCATTTTGATAAGGTTATTTTTTGATGTAAACATCAACATTTACAGATTTTTAGGTTGTGTCATTAGCTTTGGTGTGGAGTTGGGTCGCAAGAAATTATTGGGGAAAAAATGGGGACCCCAGAAATTATGATAATAATAAAAAATGGTCTCCCCTCTGAAAAAGTTTGATTACCACTGGGTCAGAGTATGAACCCATAGGCCAAGTGTTGGTGTTACGGCCTCAGTCCTACCAGATCTGACTGCAACCTCCTTGGGACCTGCAGGTTTTCCTTTCACAAATCATACATATAGAGGTAATTCATGTCAAAAAGTCAACTATGAAGGACTCAAAATGAATTCCCATGTCACAGTAACATAGGCTTCCCAATGATTTCCCCGCAACAATCTCCCTCTCTCTTTCTTCTTTTACTGCTGTAAACAATATGACCCAGGCACAAAATGCAATCCATTCACAGCAATAAAAGAGACAAGTCTGTCAGCAAGCTTTTTATTCAGGCATTTTATACAGGGAACAAACTTCTCATCTTTACTTCTAAGGGATTCCAATAATGTCGTAGCGCTCTTTCCTAAATTGTAGCTGGTTCTGTGGATGTGGTGTTTCATTAGTGTGTAATATTCCTGACTTGTCTGTAGGGTGATATCTATGGATGATATCAGTGTTCCTTCACTGCTCAAGGCCTTCTTTCTGTTTGACTAACAGTCAGCTCAGCAGGACACAAGACTCAAACTATTTTTTAAACCTATTTTCACGTTTTAGAATCTGTCCTGGGCGAAAATGTAACACTTTCTATTCTGTTTACTGAGAGTGGAAAACTAAAGGAGCTAAAGTTTCTCACTTGAGAAATCTGTCTCCCCGAACAAAAGTGAGGAAAAGAGGCAAATGAAGATTGATTGAGAAGTGGCGAAGGGTGTTGCACGTTGACTGCAGCTGACTCTGCACATCGCGTGATGAATCCCATTCAGGGCTGCCGATAATGATCCGAGCCCAACACTCACACAGCGAAGGAAGGAAGGAGGGGAGGTACAAAAGGGGGGGTGATCAGCCCCAAAGATACAACCCCCAACCACCTGACTCCCCACATGACTCTTATCAAGAACCCCACAGTAGGCAGACTGTCAGAAGAAACACTCGGAGAGGTGGGAAAGGGAGATACAGAAAGACAAGAAGAAGGAGGAAAAATGTTTGTTTTTTTTGTTGTCAAGCTGCAGTTTTTGAAGGACAGCTTCTCAATAAGAGTCTCATCCCATCGGTCCTTGGGCTGTAGTCTGGGTCTCAACTCAGTGTGAGAGGACGACAGCACCTCCTCAGTAGATCATATCAAATGTTGTTCACTTGGAGGTAAAAGAGAAAAAAAGATGGAAAGAGAGATGGGGGTCTGGAGAGGCTGAGACAGAGACAGTGATGGAGCGGTAGAAAGCTAACCTTTACCAGTTCATGTCTCTTCCTCCTCCCTCTCTGTCTCTTGCTTGATCTCTCTTTTTCTCACTCTCTCTCCCTCCCTCTCGCTTCATCTCTCTTTTTTACTCTCTCTCCCTCTTTCTCTCCCTCTTTCTCTCTCTCCCTTTCTCTTTCTCTCTCTCTCCATTTCTTTCTCTCTCTCCCTTTCTCTTTCTCTCTCTACCTTTCTCTTTTTTACTCTCTCTCCCTCCCTCCCTCTCACTCTCTCTCTCTCTCTCTCCCTATCTCTTTCTCTCTCTCCCTTTCTATTTCTCTCTCTCTCTCTTTCTCTCGCTCCCTTTCTCTTTCTCTCTCTCCCTTTCTTTCTCATTTTCTCGCTCCCTTTCTCTTTCTCTCTCTCCCTTTCTTTCTCTTTCTCTTTCTCTCGCTCCCTTTCTCTTTCTCTCTCTCCCTTTCTTTCTCTTTCTCTTGCTCCCTTTCTCTTTCTCTCTCTCCCTTTCTTTCTCTTTCTCTCTCTCCCTTTCTTTCTCTTTCTCTCTCTCCCTTTCTTTCTCTTTCTCTCTCTCCCTTTTTCTCTCTCCCTTTCTCTCTCTCTCTAGCTGTCTAATGTCCTTATCTCACTTGTATCAGCCTATTAAACCCCCTTAGCGTCTGTTAGCATTACTGAGTTAGACACAAACACTTTTCACATCTAGACTGAAAGAACAGATGCTGTTACTTGTATTTCTCAAACACACCGCCTCAAAACTAAAGACACACACACACACACACACACACACACACACACACACACACACACACACACACACACACACACACACACACACACACACACACACACACACACACACACACACACACACACACACACACACACACACACACACACACACACACACACCTGATGGTCTTTCAACAGAGTGAATAATTACCTTGCCAAAGGGCACCACTGTCATCCCTGGCTGATATTTAAAGGCCTGTCACTGAATGTTAATCACACCTTTCTTCAGCTTCGCTTAGTTAAGTGGAAATGTCCTCTTTGTTGGCTGATCCAGAGATCAGAGACCTGATGCCTTCATCATAACCTACAGATAACACTGTCTTATTGGCTAATGCAGACAGATATTGTCCTTAATGTCAACACTGATGGACACATCTCTCTTTGTTGTGCACAGATGAACAGTTGACCCTATTGAGACACTCTGGAGTGGGCTCATATTGTTGGCACAGTAACATGATGTATTTATTGATCATTGTGGTCATGGTCAAAATAGGTTTGAGGACCTTTAGGTTTGCTGTGACACGTTCATAACCAGAAGAGAAAGCCAACTGCATCCCAGAGGACTGAGTGATGTGAAATGTCCAATAGAAACATTAAGCAAATAGCAGCAATCAGAGATTTCAGCACCATGGACAGCAATTATTTGAAACTGCATCTACAAGGTCAGTTGAAATGTAGCAGGATTATGAAACTAGTGACTTGCCTAGTATGTGACAACTGATTGTAGTTTCACTATATTATTGATGGTAGTTCATGTTTCTATATTAAAGGCTTTGTTTTTCTCCTCACAAGAATAATAGGATAAAATAATGATTTACAGTGTCTGAAGCCATTGTGAAATGATTCTAATCTAATTAGTTGATTCAGTTTGACTCCACTGTATCCCCCGGGCTGTTCCTGTTCCTTTCCAACAATCTCTCAGTGTGTCACATACTCACACACGCAGGCACGCACACATACAGTTTGAGTTTTTCTTTATCTTTCCATATCTACAACTTTCTATTTGCTTTGTGGTCTCAGGGCAGCATTGGAAATTGAGACCCTAGTCTCAATTGGGCTCCCCTGATTAAATAGAAGTTAATAAATAAATAAAGTTAATAAATATAATACAAAATATTTAGAGCACCTTCCTCAATTAGTCAGGGCATGGACTCTACAAAGTCTCGAAAGCATACCACCACATACCACCCTACCCCATTCAAAGGCATATACTCATATACCCTCTGAATGGCACATATACATAATTCATGTCTCAAGGCTTAAAAATCCGTTAACCGGTCTCCTCCCCTTCATATACACTAAATGAAGTGGATTTAACAAGTGACAGCAATAAGGGCTCGTAGCTTTCACCTGGTCAATCGATGTCATGGAAAGAGCAGGTGTTCCTAATGTTTTGTACACTTAGTGTATACCAACCCCCCTGCCCTTATTGTCCACCCCTCTTTCAACATAATGTATTTCCATCCCTCTCTCTCCTTCAGTGTCCTTCTGGCCTGGGCTCACTCCCAGCCTCTGTCACTGCCTGTGTAAGTGGTGAATAGTGCACGAGGCCCAGTTAGTGTTCCATCAGGGGCATGGATACAGAGCTGAGGGATCATGCAGGCTCAGGCACAGAATCAGGCTGGCTATCTTGGCCTCTGTTTGTTTTTCCCTCCCACATATGAACAAGCTCTGAGGGCCTCTAATCTAACACACTGGGCTAATAACCTCCAGGCCCCACACTCCCACTGCTCTGCATGATTGGAATGGCAGTCCAGAGAGACCATTAGAATGCTGTAACATGAAACCACTTCGAGCATTCGTGTGCAGGGCCGGTCCTAGCTTTTTGGGAGGCCTCAACGAGTTTTGGTTTGGGGGCCCCCCACCTAGTGGGACAAATGTTTTGAAATTTTAAAGTTGATTTTCTGCAATTCTGTGCATTTTGTCACGGGCGGAGAGAAAATGTTGCAGTTTTAAAACTTATTTCAAGCAATTCTACTCATTGTGCCATGGGGCAGACAGAACATTTAGGTGGTCTTAGCAGCCAAGTCACCGTGCCTGGTGTGTGGAAATAGATCCTAGGGCCAAATAGTGTCACAGCTCACCGATACAGCCGCTGATTATAGAAAGGAT